>NW_007252908.1:611189-704396 GCF_000164805.1 Carlito syrichta | reverse complement strand
GGGTCGCGCGCAGAGCGGGGAGTGGGAGGAGGGGCGGGCTGCGGACCCGGTGGGGGACGGACTGGGCCGCCCTGCTCCCAGACCTGGCCTGGGCAGACAGGCACACCACGCGGGCACCAGGCTGGTCGTGGGCTGCTCTAGGTCCGGCAACCTCCCCAGACCCTGGTGGGGGAGCCAGGACCCCCCTCCTGGCCGGGCGTCCGCGCTGGGCTGGGAAGGGAGAGCAAGAGGCAGCGGCTGCCTGCTTCCCCGCCCCCCCCCCCGTCGTGAGGCCTGGGCAGATGGCTGGCCAGGGCTAAATTGATTCATAATGATTTGTGTCTCTCCCCTGCCCGGCAAAGGGTAACTTTTCATTAGAGACACAGATGTCTTAATAACGCGATGCCAGGGCCCTCCCAGGACAGTCCCAGCATCCCTCCTCTCCACTGTGGACAGATGTGGGGGGGAAGGGGTGAGAAATTGGGGACACTGAAGGGTTCCAATAAGAGGGCTGCCACCCCCAGCAAGGTTTGCTTTCTCCAGGCTCCCAGATGTCAGCTGCCCACTTCCCCCCAGGCCATGGCAGCCCCTGGCCTGCTCATGCAGTGGCAGTCGGGGCCACCTCCTAGGCCCTGGGCTGTGTGGTGCTTTCAGCATCCACTCCCTCTCTGACTGGCCTGCCTGGTGGCGCCTCACTCCACCGCCTCCCTGTGGATCCCATGGCTTCCCCCAGGCTTCCACTTCCTGCCCCCAGAGTGGGTCTGCCACCTCGCCCCTGAAGATCCAAGTCCCACCTGCCCCTGCCAGTCCTCAAACTGTCTTCCATCTTGGAAAATGGCCCTCTAGGCCCCTGGCCGTGGGGTTTCCGCCACTTCCTGGGCCTCAGCCACTATTTCTGTGTCACCTCCCCTGGGAATGTCCACTCTCTCCCTTGCAGAGTGGAGTGGCAGGAAGGTGGAGGCTCCCTCTCTCACTCCTGCCCTGTTAGCACCTGTCTGGGGGCACTTATAACCCCTGGACCTGGTTTGAGGGGCCTGCTGTGTATTTCTCCCCCCATTCCCTCCTGCACACCCTCACTCAGTGGGTGAGTCCGGCTCCCACAGTGGGCTGTGCTGTGCATCAAAGGCCAGTCGTGTTCCCTCCCCTTCTCCCTGGGCTTTTCAACCTGGACCCCGGGCAGACTCTTCTGCCTCCTTTTCACTGTGTGCATGGAAAGTCCTCACTGGAGGTTTGTGGAAAGGAGGAGTGACAGTGTCTTGGTGTCCACCATTATTGGTTTGTCATTTGGAGATGAGCAGTTGCTCTCTGGGCTCCCCTTGTAAAATGTCAAGGCGCCTGAGGGACGGGTCAGTGAGGGGTCCCCATCTCAGCATGAATCTGTTATCTGGAGGCTTCCTACCTGGGGGGACGACTCCTTCAATTGGTCAAATGGACCTCTTGGGTGGCTGGGGCCAGCCCTGCTTGCCAGGCTGTGAGAACTCCAAATAGCATACACGGGTACCAGACCCAGTTCTGATGGTCCCACATGGCAGCCAGAAGAGAAGGGGGGCCAGCGTTGGGCACTCAGCCTTCCCAGTCCCCCCAGGGTGTAAACTCCCCAGCCAAGTCTAAGGCCCTCCCAACCCCTTCCTGACCCATCTGACCCCCCGACTCCTGTGCACTCTTCCTCAGTCTCCTGGATCTTCAGAGGTCCACCTTCCATTCAATTTCTGTTCTTGTCTGTCTAAGTAAATCCAACCCAGGGCTCCAGGCCCTTTTACAGATCCTGTCTTGTCTATACCAGTGGGTTCTTTCTCTCTGTCCAGGAGTCCAAGATGGCAAGGAGCCTCTCACTTCTCACATTTCCCCCTGGACCTAGCGGAGAAGCATTTGAGTGAACTTGTGCGATCCGAGATTGGAAGTTCCTCCGCTCCTGCCCCCTGACAGTCTCACAGCCCCATGACATCCGGCCTCGGTATCCTTGTGCAGCCCATGCCCTTACAGCACGTGCAACAGAGCTTGGAGAATATGTTGCTTCAAGCTGGGAGACCCTAATCCTTGTCTTAGTTGTGCTGCCCCTTTTCCATCTGTAAATTTTTGGCTGCTGGGAACATGTCTGACGATAGTGGGTGAGAATACGTTTTCAGAAGGGTTAAAAATAGACAAACAGAAACAAATAAAAGGGCGGGGTGAGTCATGGATAAAGGTTGATGGAGCTGGCAGCTGCGAGGGCACTGTTCATGGCTGTGTTCTTTGCACAGGGCTTGGCACATAGTAGGTGCTCAGTTAACACTGGCTGGGTGATGCAGCTGCCCCATCTTGCCAATGCCATTGTAAGAGACATCACGGATGAGGCAGGTGGATGGGCAGAGCCAGAGTCACTTTGACTTTGTGGTTGGGTCAGTCTGGGACGAGGGATTTGGGTTCTTTCCCTGACGACTTGTGGGGTGTGAACCCATGACCTCAGTCTCACTGACAGCATGGCCAAGCCTCTGTGTGTATTCCTCCCAGACAGCCCTCCTGGAGGAAGCCAAGAAACCATCCTTCCCACCTCCCCAGCATCTCCCAGGCAAACCCGCCCTGCTCATGTCTTTTGTTTTTCTTAATTAAAGTAGCAAGAGCCAGGATTCCGTCTCCGAAGGTGCAGCCTTGCATCTGGATGTCTTCATTTTGGCTGTGCTGTTGGTGTGCCTGCCTGTGTGGCAGCTGGGCGTGGGGGCTCTTGGAGCACAGTGGGGGAGAAGCGTACCACATGCCCCCCACTGGCCCTGTCACACAAACCCTGGCCTTCCCAAATGTGATAAAGCCCACTGCTCTCCTCTTTGTGGACGCAAGCAGCTGCTGGGTGCTTGGCTCTGCCTTGCGACTTCTTGAACTCCCTGCTGTGCTGACACGCACAATGCCTCATCCTCCATCTGAAGAGCCCAGTTCACTTGTTCAGGGAGATTTGCTAACCCCGTGGGCCTGGGTCCTGGGGCAGGTTGGACAAAATTCCTGTTCCCCAGGGATTTCTACCCCAAACTGCAGTTGGGCTGGGACAGGGTCATCTGGAGAGCCCTCAGGGGCTACCTGCCCTCTCTGGGCTTTGGTTTTCTCATCTGCAGATAGAAGGGATTGGTTGGTAACTGAAAACTGTGCACTGAGGAGCCCTGGGGAGCTTCTAGAGGGAGACTGGGTGGGCTGGGCTCTGAGCCCCACCTGGCTATTTCCTCTGTGGCTACATGAGTCATACTGCCCAGAAACCAGGCCCAGGTTGGACAAATGCTGCCTGGCCGAAGGACATCTCCTGACTTATGGCACACTCTATATTTTTTAATAATGTTGACTGTGCACCGACCCCGTGAGGCAGGTGTTGCCAGCTTTTGCATCAGGGAACAAAACCAGTCTCTGCTGGGGTGGAGCTGAGCTGGGGCTTGAACCCAGGTCTCTGCCTCTGAGCCCTGCACCTCCCAGAAATCCTGTGCCCAGACCCAGGGGGCTCCTTGGACAAGTTTTGTTCTGACACAAGTTCGCCTGTGTGTTTGTTTTTTTTTGTAGAGACAAGGGCTCACTATGCTGCCTAGGCTGGACTCCAACTCCTGGGCTGAAGCAAGTCTCCCACCTCAGCCTCCCAAAGTACTAGGATTACAAGCCTGAGCCACCTTAAACAGGGGCTCCTTCTGTTCTCTGTTCTGATGCTGGGACTGTCTCCTCCCTCCGGTCCCTCCCTTTGCAGAACTGGGCCAGGCTGGCAGTGGCAATGACAGAAACAGCAGCAGTGGGTACTGTAAAGGGGCCCTGGACCCATCCAGAATGTGAAGGGTAGGACAAGTGTGCAGAGTGAGCTGCTGGTCTCTGCTCCTGGGAGGGAGGGAGGCAGAAGAGATTTTATGACTTGTGAGGCCTGTCCCCTATTCCCTCTTAATAACAGTCCAGGCCAGATTACTTCCTCCTCTGAAGTTCTAGGGTTTGGAGGTCAGAAGGGACAGGGGGCTGGGAACGTGGGTGAAAAGGGACCAGGATGATGATGCAAGTTGTGTCCTGGGAGGATGGGTGAGTGTGTCATGGGCGGAGGAGAAATGTTCTATTTTGGACAATGACCTTCAGAGGGAAGGAACCTCCACATGACCTGCAGCCCCCTGCACATGGCTGCTTCGTGGCCTGGCTCTGGCATGTGATGGGTATTGGGGAACAGACCTGTTGTTGATCTTGAGGAGGAACCCAGCCCAGGGTCCGTGGGGCAAGGCATCTTGCTATGGCCCGGGAGTGAGGCCTCTGGCTCCCCAAAGGGGTCTCCTGCTGAGATGTGAGGCTGTGGACATTTCCTTCAGCTCACACTCCTCCCTGGCTCTCAGAGGTCCTCCCACGGGGACTCATTGGTGAGAGGGCCAGCAACATGCACCAGCCACGGACACTGCTCGGAGCACTGTGGTTGCCGTCACCTGAGATCCCACCACGAGCCCAGCCACCTTGAACAAATCCCTTCTCCTACCAAGTCCTATGCTCAACTGTAAAATGTGGGGGTAGGGGCACATCCCTTTGGGGATTGAGAGGATTTAAGGAGACTCTGGGTGTGCCCACCCTTTACTGGTGCCTACTTTGTCCTGGTTATTGAGTTCTCACCTGTGGGTAAGGCCTGTTCACTTCCTTCCAGTCTAGGAGACTCCCTCTCTGGCCAGCGTTTCTGCAGTCTCCATCACATCAGGCACTGTGCTAGGCTGGGTGCAATGGTTCACACCTATAATCCTAGTACTTTGGGAGGCCGAGGTGGAAGGATTGCTTGAGTCCAGGAGTTCAATACCAGCATAGGTAACATAGTGAGACCTCGCCTCTACAAAACAAATAACAAAAACTAGCTGGGCATGGTGGTGCGCATCAGCTACTTAGGAGGCTGAGCAGGGAGGATTGCTTGATCCCAGAAGGTCAAAGTTGTGGTGAGTTGTGGTTGTGCCACTGCCTGAGTGACAGAGTGAGACCACAACTCAAAAAAAAAAGGCACTGTGCTGAATGACAGGGTGCTCAAGCTGAATAACGCATGGGAGGTGTTCACAGTCGTCTTTCATTCAGAAATACTTGTTGATCACTGCTCTGGTTTGAATGACCCTCTAAAACTCATGTTGAAACTTAATTGCCATTGTGATGGTATTAAGGGGTGGGACCTTTAAGAGGTGATGAGGTCTTGAGGGCTCTGCCATCGTGAATGGATTAATGTTGTTACCATGGGAATGTTACAGTGAGAGTGGGTTCCTAATAAGAAGGGTGTGAGTTCGGCCCCTGCTTTCTCTCTGTCTTGTGCACTCTCTTGCCCTTTGGCTTTTCGTCATCGGATGATGTAGCAAGAAGACCCTTGATCGTACCGGTGCCATGCTCCTAGACTCCTCAACCTCCCCGCTGTAAGCCAAAGAAACCTCTATTGTTTATGATTTACCCAGTCTAGGTGTTCTGTTACAGTAGCAAAAACAAAAAACAGACTAAGACGATCACTGTCAGGATGCCAGGTATGCTGTGGGGCTTTTCCTAACAGACTGGACAACAGTTGGTCCAGAAGGCCCCAGATAACAGAAGCACAGGATGCTTCAGACGCACACCCACAGTCACTGTCCACCAGCTCAGGGGCAGTTTGTAACAAGTTGCACACCTGTGGCACACAACCTGGTTCAGACTCAGAGGCAGGCAGGCAGGCAGGAGGGTTAGCCCATGTGGGAGTTCTGTGGTCCTGACTCGTGAAGACACTTGCCCATCTCACTAGCTGTGTGACTGCTGGCGAGCCAGTTCTGTTCTTTTGGCTTCAGTTTCCCCAGGCATATCCTTTCCAGGGTCTGCTCTGGCTCAAACACTCCCTGGTGCTTTCTTTGCTTCTTGCCTCTGCAGGTGAGCCTCGCTGATTTAAGTCTCTGGGAGAGGAGATGCCACAGGAAAAGCAACCCCAGAGGCTAACTGGTGAGGTGGTTAGCTTTATGTGTTACCTTGGCTAGGCCACAGTACGCACATTATTCAATCAAACACTAATCTAGGTGGAATTTTGAGAATGTGGTGAACATCTACAATCTACATGTACAATTAGTTGCCTCTAAGCACAGAAGATTGTGTGGGTGGGCCTCATTCAATCAGTTGAAAGACCTTAGAGGCAAAACCATGGAATCCCTGTGGAAGAAGAAATTCTGCCTCAAGACTGCAGCATTGACTTATGCCTGAGAGTTTCTAGCTTGCCGGCAGCCTGCTCTAAAGATTTCACACTTTCCAGTGCCCCCACAATCACAGGAGCCAATTCCTTGAAATAAATCTTTATATATATGTATCTATAAATGTTTATATATAGATATATATATTAATATTGCTTCTATTTCTCTAGAGATTCCTGACTCTGGTGCACCTGAGCTCAAAATATTTCCCAAGAAATGTGTTTTTTACTTTCCCGTTTTTTTTCAGCAAATACTACTCAGGAACAGATCAGTAAATGAAGAAGAATCATTTGTAGCTGGGTACCTCCCTTGGCCTTCCCACCATCGAAGCACTGAAAACACATCCTTCTCTTCTTCATTGGACCAGCTGCCCAGGCCTGGTTCCCCACATCAGACTCTGTGTTTTCAACCCCCCTACCCACCCGATTCTCAAAGGCTGCCAGGACTCCATGATCCCAGATCCAGAATGGATGTGAGAATCTCTGGTTTTTGAGAAATTTGACTGATGTCTATTTTGCTGTTAGGAGCAGATGATGTTCTTTGTTTATGAGAGAAATTAGGCCAAATTCAAGTTTTCCACAGATGGAGACGCCTGAATTATTTATCAGAGGCTCGTGAATTGGGTTCTGGCAAATGAAGGGGCCGAGGCGGCTGATTTGTGTGTCACTATGGGAACAGCCTGATCCAGCGGGATCTGGGTTCTTTGGACACAGTGCTGGGCCTAGTGGGGCCCAAGAGGATGGCCCTGGACACGGGGTACGTGTGGGGACCCTTCCTTGGTTGCTTCTGCTGGGCCCTGTGGGTTCCCAGAGAGTTGCAGGGCGGGGCCTTGACCAGGGCCTGGACCAGCAACTGGGAAGCTGGGCTCTCTCAGAGACCCTGCTGACCCCTGGATGATTGTAGGGGATCTTCTGCTCTCAGGAAGGAAGGCAATGGAAACAGAGGTATTCGATGCAACTTCCCTTCTCCCATCAGGCCATCCTTTCCTTTAAAACTGAAAGGCCAACTGATGAAGGCCGACTGATGAAACCTTTCATGGGGTTGGCTGTGTCTGTCAATTCAGAAAATACCTACTGTGTGAAGGCCCCATCCTGGGCTGAAGATGAGCACAGCTGCTTCATGGAAGAGATTGTGAGCTTGGCTCTCATGGAGAAAGATTCAGGAAAGTGCCTTTCCGGGTGGGATAGGGTCTTATCTTCTAATTCTAACTCAGGTCGATGAGCATGAGTCATGGGCTGTCCATGCATTAATTCATTTGGTCCTAGACCAGCACTGTGAGCCAGTTCTACAGACAATGCAACCAAGATACAGGAGCATTCAGAATTTTGTTCAAGGCTTCCTGGCCAGTGAGCCACAGACCCAGCTCAAGCATGTTCCTGCCTTAACATGACATGGAACTGGGAGTTCCCTGGCACCAGCCATTGGCCAGAGAGGAGGGACCTTTAGCCTTTAGTCTCTAAGATGCTTGTAGGTGAGTGCAGAGATAGAGAAGAGCCATTCAACATTCTTCCTGACCAACCACAGTCATATAGGTTGGGCCCTCACCTCCCTGGGAGCTGCAGGGCTTGACCTGGGCCCACAGTGGCCCATAAGAAGGCCTAGTCCAGACACCACCAGGTCTTCCCCTGCTCAGGTGTGTTATTCTCTGGCTGTAGCTTGCTGTCTCCTTGGGGCTGTTTGACCTTAAACCCTAACTCTGAGTTTGCCATCAATTTGCTGGTGACCTGGGACAAATTACTCCACCTCTCTGGACCTTGAGCCTCCCCATCGAATCCTCAGGCATCTTATCTTTTGGCTGCCTTTCTTTCTTCAGGGAATGAGGAAGGAGGCTGCTGAGATGAGTCTGTAAGTGTTTGGTGTGAACCACTTTAATTTGCATTCGGGTTTAATTACCATCATCTCTAGTTGCCCACATGGAAGAGGAGGCATTTGGGTCCAAGGATGCCCCTCCTGTTCCTAAATGCTCCTTCCACTGTATTTGCCTGGAATTCGTGCCCACTGCCCACCTCCAGGACACACCCCCTTCTGAGGTTCCAGGGTTGGAGCTGCCCTTTGCTGACCCCTTCTGCCTTAGTGGACCCCCACCCTTCTGCCCTCTTGTCCTGAGTACAAGACCCTTCTCAATCCTTCCCGCTCGGAGGGCTCGGAGGTGACAGGTGAGGAGTTGGTATGGGGCAGGATGGGGTGGAAGCTCTTTGTCTTTCTTGATTCCAGCAAAGAGCCAAGGTCTGGGTGTGAAAAAAGTGAGGAAGAAAGACAGTAAATAAGGAAAAGAGTAAGTAAAAGTTCCAGCCAAAGAGAACGTCTAAAATTGAAAAAGATCTTCCATGCCCACACCCAGTTTATTCTGTCCTGGGGCTTGGTTGGGGCATCTCCTCCCCTGGGCAGCCTTGTGCCCTTCTGCCACCAATCAAGTTCAAGGTCCCTTTCAGGCCTAGCTCAGGTCCTCCTCTTCCATGAAGCCTCCCTGGCTCCACCCCCAGACTTACTCTGCCCTTCCACCCTGCTGTGTGGGTGGTCCAAGAAGGCCCGGGTCCTGGCACTCACAGGACTCCAGGTGGCATCTCGTGATTCCCTGGGGATTGGCATCTTTTTCCTAACTGAGCTGGCTCCTAGCCCCAGGGAGGAGTGCTGAGAGGAGGGAGAGGCACTCAGGAGGGAAGGAGGGGGTGGCTGAGACAGCCAGGGTGAGGGGAGCTCCAGAGAGCAGAGGGGAGAGAGTCAGAGAGGAGAGGAAGAGGAGGGTGGGGGCCGGGCAGGCAGCCAGGCGTGCTTATTGGACTAAACACAGTCCCGGGACAGCACATAATTCGGGCCTGAGTCAGCAAGTTTCACCCATAATTTCTTAAGCATCTGTCAGGCCACCGCGTCTCTGCCCCCCCTCCCTGCGCCATGAGAGGAGCAGCCGCTTCAAAGGGAGCCTGGGAGCGAAAGCCTCATTTAGCAAATGAGGGAAATGTTTAAAAATAACACCAGGAGTCACCCTCCATGGTGGTGAGACCAATCCTCCCCTGCTGCACTCAGGACTCCTCCCTCAGTCCCTCAAGGCCCACATGGAGGGCTGGGACAAATGGATGGAGTGGAGGGACTGGGCCAGCGTTTGCTTGTGACACCTTGGGGCTAGGGGGCAGTGGGTGGATGTGCCGTGTGGTGTGTGGCCTGGCCCGCCTGTACCTGATGGCGTGTGCAGATCCTCTAGAGGCGGGTCAGGACAGTGCAGGCATGTGTTCTTTCCCGCCCAAGGGTGGTGCTGGCCAGAAGTGTGAGTGATGCATGTTGGCATTTCTATAAGTGTGCATTAAATGACGTTTGATGGGTCATGGGTGTGTGAGACAGACAGACGCTGCAACAGGGACAGAGGCACGTGGACCTTCCGACTGGGGCTGCCCAACCCCTCTTCTGAGATGGTCTCAGCTACACAGCCTCCCCCAGGTTTGGCTCCAATTCTCACTCCTATTCTCAGAGGCCCACCTCGCCTCCACGTGCCCATGGCTGGCCTTGCCCCCTGCCATGAAGCCATCTGTCCAGGAGGTAGCAGGGTGGTTTAAGAGCCAACGCCTTTCACCTGAAGTGGAGTCCTTGACCACTGGTCACAGATTCCCTCCCAGGACTTGACCAGGCCTTCCTACGCCTCTGCTCTGTGACTCCTCACCACAGACTCATCAGCGGCTATTGTCAACTGCACCTCATGGATAAGACAGCCACAACTTGGAGAGGTCGAGGCACGACCCCCAAGCATACCACGTAAACCCACCAGGCTCCTGCTCAGTTCATGGCCACTTCTTCCCAGGGGGTAGCAGAGGGTTTCAGTCACAGAGTGGAACACTTCTCTGACCTCCAGATGTCACCCCACAGAAAAGGAGGCTCCCCATCTCCAAATCCTGGGGCTCCCTCAAGCAGGGTGTCTCTGGGGCTACTTAATGCTTGTGTTTAGCTTATTAACTTGCCACTGAAGAGGTGGGGTAGGAGCTGGGGAGGGGACACAGGGCAGGGAACTTGGGTAGCAGGAGTCCAGGCCCTGCCTGGTGGGCCACACGCACACCTGGAAACCCAAGGCCCTCTTGAAACCCATCTCACATCTGGGCTGTGCCTGCATATGGATACCACCTCTACCAGGCCAGCCTAGCCCAACCTGCCTTCCTTCTCACCCCACATGTTTGGGTTCTTGGTAAACTCAGCTCACAGATGACTCCGTAGTGCCTTAAGAGGGCGTGGAGATTGAGAATAAAGCATGTAGCCCTTAAGACCAAGGCCAGCCAGGAGGTGAGGTTGCCTTAGTGAGATCCAAGGCCACCCACTGTCCTTGATTCTTCCCTGTAAATCTTCTCTGGAGGTTGACATTGCAACATGAACACTTCATCTTGTAACTGAGAACTGTCCATCTCTTGCACCATGCTTTTCCTAATCCCAGCATTTTTATTAAAAAAAGAATATTTCCTTGCCCAGGCTGGAATACAGAAGCACTATCATGGCTCCCTGCAGCTTCATCCTCTTGGGCTCAGGAAATCCTTTTGCCTCAGTCTCCTGAGTAGCTGGGACTACAGGCATGTGTCACTGCACCCAGCTAATTTTTTAACTTTTTGTAGAGACAAGGTCTTGCTATATTGCTCAGGTTGGTCTCGAATTCCTGGGCTCCAGCAATCTTCCCACCTTGGCCTCCTAAAGTGCTGGGATTTATAGGCATGAGCCACCTCCACTGGACTAATCTTAGGATTTTTATACATTCTGTTCCACTCTCTAAATGCCCCTCTAAAATGTCTTTCCTATTTGTTTCACCAAACAAATTCTCTTTGTAAAGCCTCTGGAGGCCCAGTTCCTGCATACAGTCCTTCAGCTTCCCGCTCTGAGCTGGCTGAGCTGGTGTTTCAAGTCAGGCCCCAACACCCCCGGTGTCCTTTCTTTTAGATTTTTTTCAGCTATTCTTCATAGAGCATATTTTCCAGACACTTTCTCCATGTCACCATCCCATCATTTCTGCTAACAGCTGAATGTCTAGCCATTTGACAGCAGAGTCTACGGATCACATGGAATTGGCCTTCCTGTGTGTGGGGAACTTTCTCAGGTGAGGGCATGTTGCACAGGGGGGATCACATCTCCCCCACCCTCCTGGCCCTGCCCCTGCTAGTTTAGGGGCACCCTCCATCCAAGCCCTGCTCAGCCTCATGGCTGGGTAACCACCCACCTACTCTGCCCATCCCAAGGCAGGTCCATTCTTTGCCTGTGGCGTACACATCAGTTTCTGCCTCTATTCTTCCCGAGAAGGGAGCTGTGGCCTGGGACCTAGGAGACTTAGAAGGTTCAGAGAGCTAGCAGAGAGGTATGTGGACCTTACCACTAAGACCAGGTCCCTGTGATCCAAAATCAAGGCAAAACCTTTCTTTCTTTCTTTTTTTTTTTTTTTGAGTTGAAGTCTCACTCTGCTGCCCAGGCTGGAGTACAATGTCACACTCACGGCCACTGCAGTCTCCACCTGCTGGACCCAGGAGATCCTTCCACCTCAGCCTTCCAAGCAGCTGGGACTACAGGCGTGCACCACCACACCTGGCTAATTTTTTGATTTATTGTAGAGCTGAGGTCTCACCAAGTTGCCCAGACTGGTCTTGAACCTGTGGGTTCAGGCAATCCTCTCACCTCTCACTCTCCCAAAGTGCTGGAATAGGCATGAGCCACTGTGCCTGGCAACCTTTCTCTTTATAATGTCATTTATTTATTTATAAAACGGGGCTGAGTGCTTAATATTGGACAGTCCCTAAGATTGTTTCCAGTCTTAAGGACCTGTAGCTGTATCCTTTCTTCTAAAAGGCAGCAGGAGTCCTTTGTTTACCTGTTGAGGCAAGAGGGTGGTGGGGTGTGGCCTCGAAGGAAGCTTGAAAGAGTACACCTGGGTAATACTAGGGGGAAGGTCCTGCTGTCCTGGTCCTATCGTCCCTGTTTGTCTCCTTCACACATCAGTTTCATCACTTTAGGCCAGGCATGGGGTGGGGTACTGGGCTGGTCTCCCCCTCCAGCTGAGAGTGGAAAAATCCATCAGACACCTAACATACATTTTAAAATAACTTACACGTAGAACACCCCCACACTCCCATTTCTGTGTCTCAGATCTGATTATCTGCAGCTCTCACTCTCTTCTCTCTTTTTTAATAAAAAATTGCTATAAATCTTTTTGTCACAGAAGATATAAGATGCAGGTTTGCTGGAGAAACTGCCTGGCTGGACTGTTTCAGAGGGTGTTTGATGCCCTGCTCCGTTTTGTTTTTTAAACTCTTTTACAGCCCAGACTGAATTGCAAAGAAGACAATGAGTCTCTAGTTGGCATGAAAGGAAAGAGAGAGAAGTTAGTAAGTGGGGCACACCCATTCTGTCTCTATCCCTGAAGCCCCAAACATGGCTACATAAGACTCCAGGCCCAGTGTGGTTGGTGGGACCAAGAGGAGGGAGGAGAGTTAAGTATAAGCTCTCATGACAGTCCACTAAAAACACATCTTCTACTGGAAAGAATCCTCTGCCTCCTACGTATGTCCCTGCCCACCTGTCTAGGTGGCCATCGTGTGCCATGGCCTGCTGGAATGGGAGGAAGGGCGGATGGGCTGCTGGACATTGAGGGAGCTGGGCATCTGCATCATGAATGATCCACAGATGGACAACTCAGAAGGTGGCCTTTTGCTGGGAAATTGTCTCAACATACCTGACCCACCTGTGTTACCAAGGCACATGGCAGGCTGAAAGAAGAAAATACCCCCTCCAATGCACCATCATGGGTCAGGGTTTAAGAAAAGGAAAACTTGCTAAAGCAACATGCAGAATGTAGCCTTTTGAGTGCAGGACTCTACAGGCCTTGTATGCATTAGGTGCTCAGCAGGTGGACCTCAGGGAATGCAGTTCAGGTAGGGGAGGTAAAAGAGGTGGGCCTTTGGATGGTCAGGAAAAGGATTATGGGGAAGTGGAGGAATAGGGTAAACCAGGGATTTGAGGCAGGCATTTTAGGGGCAGTGCAGGAGACCAGTTTGAGCAAAATGCAAGTCTGGGAGACTCACCAATGTGTCCATCACCCACCCCTGCAGACAGAGGTGGAATGCTGGGCCTCACCTTGTTAGACCTTAGTGAAAGGAGCACAATTTACTGAAAAGAGAACCTTGGGGTCCAATACATCGACCGCTTACTATTCCTTGGACCTGGGCCAGTTTCCTGACATCTTTGTGCCTCAGTTTCCTGTCTTGCAGGACAGGGAAAACGATACTATCTTTGGAATAGCTATGGAGATTAAAGGCACCAGAATATATACAGCTGGGCGCACACAGGAAACTTCCCGAAGACATTGTCCCCATCCTGCAGCATCACGCCAGGGATAGGGCTGTGGGATGTTGCTCCAGTTCCTGCCAGGCCCTTTTTGGAAAGAGGCAAGTTTTGCCAGGGCAGTGTGGATAAGTGGACCCAGTGCCTCCTCGGCCACCCGTGGTCCCATCACCTCTTGAGCTGTTGCTGGAAGGAACACATTTTATCTGTGTTTAATAAAGTCCAGCAGGGAGACAGCTTATGAATCATGATGTCGCACAAGAGAATGGATATCAGATAAATATATGTGTATGTGTGTACGTGTGTACAGATATATAATGCCCCACACATGCACACGTTTATTGGGATTTTGGGGCTTACCACTGTTATTAATCTGGTGCAAAGCCTGCAGCCTGGTTTAATATAGCGAGAGAAACAGCAAGGCTGCCTCTGTCCTTCCCTCCCCTGTCCCTGCCTTCTGTCTGCTCTCCAGGACAACACTGTACACATGCCATATTGGATTCCATTTTGGGTCCTGTTCTGATAAGCAGGAGATTAAATAATGAATGAGATTCCCATTAGCTCAATTTTTGGGGGCATATTTCAGGCAACCTTTTCCCTTTTTAATCAAATCTACTCTGTACCGCAGAATATTTTTACATTGATTTGGAAGGAAAGGAGTTTTTAAAAAGGACTGGTTAAACTGCATCCTTGTGTGTACTGAAATTTGGCCTGCACAGAGCTTCAATGAGGGAAAGCGGCTGGGATGCGGCTAGAAGGCAGAAAATGGAATTTGGAACAGACCTCAGTCTCTGGGCTGTCAGTGCTTCCCTCTCCCCACTGCACCCCTGTCCTCTCTCTCATGCCAGGATCTGCTGCTCTTAGACAAAAGGGCCCAGGAAGCCAAGTGACTCCCTATCCTTATTAGTGAGTGGAATAGTTTGATAAAATTCTATCCATTCATGATAAGAATTACCAGCAAGGTATTCATCCCTCTGGGAGCCTCCTGCATGCAGATGAGGTCACTGCTTTCTCTTAGGAAGACCCTGAGCCACATCTTTCAAAGGACTGTATAAGGGACCAGGTGCCTGACTTTCTAGGAAATAAGAGTCTCACTCCTCAATACGCCCTCTGCACACAGACTACTTCCGAGTCACTCTAACTACACACATAGAAAAATCAAGAAGATGTTTCATGTTGTTTTTTTTTGAGTCAGGGTCTCACTCTGCTGCCCAGACTGGAGTGCAGTGGCATGATCCTAGCTCACTGCAGCTCTGACCTTTTCTCCTCAGAGATCCTTCTGCCTCAGCCTCCCGACTAGCTGGGACTACAGGTGCATACCAACATGCCCAGTTAATTTTAAAATTTTTGTGTAGAGACAGGGTCTTGCTATATTGCTTGAGCTGGTCTCCTCCTGCTTTGGCCTCCCAAAGTATTGGCATTATAGACATGAGTTACCATGCTTGGTCAGGTTTTGTTTTTTATTTTATTTTAGGGCAAGAGGATGTGAGAGGAAGAAGCTTGGAGATTCCCTACAGCTGGTACATCTGAGGCCCTCATCATCACACTTTATGATTCTTCCTATGGGCTAGACATGGAGGTAGAGTTGGGAGGACCCAATTCTAGACTCTTCTCCCCTTGCTTCTCCTCAGAATTTCCACTGCTGCCCTTCACCGCATCCCAGCCACAGCTCATAAGTCAGAGAGTCTGGATTCAGGCTGGGCAAACCTAGTGCATCTATCCCTGCAAGGGTGATTTCTCTTTCTAGCTCTGTCCCACCACCCAGCTCTTCGTGATGCAGGGTCCCCATTGCTGCCTACTCTGCTGTGTATGGGGATCTCTGTCCCCTTCTCCATTCACAGCCCACCCTAGCTCTGGTGTTAGGAGGTGCAGCTGCCATATCCTGGTCCTGCAAAGGCCCCTCTCCAGAAAGCAGGTGGAGAGGTCTGTTGGTTGAATGTGGGATCCCCTGCACCCGTGCTTAGAATGCAAGAGCTGACTACATGGCTCTGAGTGCAGGCTGAGGGGGGGGCGGGTGGGGGCCTGGCCTGCTGGCTGTCCTCAGATATCCAGAGGGTGGTCATGCAGAAGAAACCCCGAGCCTGACCTACATACCTCATGTGCAGGGAAATGTGGCTCTCCCCGGAGAGTTGATTTCCCACATGAATAAACACTTTCCCATCGGCTTCCTGAGAGGACTGGGCCAAAGTCTGGGAGGGGGCTGGTGCCTTGTGCCCCTTGGCTGATGGCCCTGAGCTGGAGGTGGGAGGGGAGGGTTCCCTCCCAACCTAATGCACTGATTCCTACTGAGTGGCGACTCCCAGAGTGCGAGAGGCATTTGGGTGCACCGCAGTCCCTCTGGGGATGCTTCAGGGTGGGGGAGGCAGATGGTCCCCACACAGGAGTTTGCTGTGCTGTGGAACACTGAGCTGAAGTCTTGTCTATCTGGTCCATTCTAGGATATCCTGAAAAGGGGGCCAGGAAAACCCTAGCCTGGGCCCTGCTGTTGAGGTTCAGACAACTAGGGCAGAGGGCTGTATGGGGGGAGAACAGGTGTGCAGGGTAAGGAAGACCTTGGGAAGGTGGAGGGGATAGGGGGCAGGGTCTGGCAGGTGACAGGGAGCTAGAGGACATGACATGACAGGGAGGTGGCAGAAGTGGCAGGAACTTGGGGTCTCCACCGGAGACCTGCAGGGACATGGCTTTGCGTACAGACAGGTTTCTGGATGTGCCTACCCAAGCCTAATCACCCTTTACTCCCCTACTGTGGACTCCCTTGGGGTACCTGGCATAGAATTTGCTTTACAAAGTGACCCTTCACCCATGGGTCTTCAGGGCCACACACACCCGCTGGGCCCAGCCAGGAAGTTTTTCTCACTCTGGGAAGCTTTTGGCTTGGTTGTTAATACTGGAATGAGAAAGACCAGTGAGAATGAGGGAGGCAGGGATGGCCTGGGGGCCACCGTCAGGTGTTGACTGGACAGAGCTGCTGCCACTCTCCTTGCAGATGTGTGTGAGGTCCTCGGGAGAGCATGACACAGGAAGGACAGAAAGAGAAAGAGGAGATGAGAGAAACAGGCTGGACCACCTCCCCCACCTTTGCCAGCAGCCTGGGCTTACACAATCCCTGGCTCCTGTTCCAGACCCAATGAATCTACTTGCTCCGTCTCCTTCCTTCTCTGCTCCTGAAGACCAGGAAAGGAGAGTGTGCCCTTTTGGTGGATGCCTCTGCTGAATTATTTGAGAGATGAGACTTTAAATGGATGTTTAAAGGGCCAGAGGCCCAGGCCTCTGTTGCTGGGCACATGAGGGTTAGGGGTTTCAGGCTGGTGTGAGTACCCCTACCCTCAACCCACCCACAACACCTCTGCTGCCAGAACCTCAGGCTGGCAGACCCAACGGTGGGGGACACTGACATCACATGTGTGTGCTCGTGTGAGTGTGTGGACATCGCTGCACATGCTTTGCCAGCTGCCTTGCCTCCGTGAGCATGACGGAAGCTATCACTACACACGGGCTATCCACAGTTCTGACGTGTGTGTTGGGGGAGATGGATGTGGCGTGTGATAGCTAGGGTATGCCTTTGTGCATGCACGACTGGGTGGCTTTGGGTGCGTGAGTCAGTCTGCATGGAGGGCATGCAAGCGGCAGGGGTGGGTGTGTGCTGGTGAAATCCCCCACTAGGGGTCTGGACGGTGGCTGCAGAAAGGTCCCACTGACCTGCAGGAGTGCTGCTCCCTACTTCCAGGAGTTCTACCTCCATGAGGGCCAGAGATAGGGAGAGGGATTGCTTTCTAGAGACAGAAACTGAATGACCCCATAAAAAAATTAATAAGGATAGGGTCTCTGTAGCCCAGGCTTGAGTGTAGTGTCATGATCTTTGCTCACTGAGACCTCGAACTCCTAGGCTCAAGTGATTCTCCTGCTCTACTCTCCTGAATAGCTAGGACTACAGCTGCACACCACCATGCCCGGCTAATTTGTAAATGTTTTTGTAGAGATAGGGTTTCCCTATGTTGCCCAGGCTGGTCTTGAACTTCTGGGCTCAAGAGATCCTCCCATCTCAACTTCCCAAAATGCTGGGATTGTGGTGTGAGACAGGATACATGGCTAATGACCTGAGTTTTCAGAGAAGAGTCTTAGAATTTATTCTGAATTCAAAAGTCTCAAAGAGAGGGAGAGGCCATCCCAATATGTGGGAGACACGTGTGTGTTTTGGTGTGTGTGTGATGCATTTGGCGAGGCCATGTGAGTGGGAGGGAACCTGTTCCATGTCAACCAATGGCTCCTGGTCCTGTGTGCATGCGTGTATGTGTGTGTGTGTGAGCGCATGTGCACACAAAAGAGTGGTGAGAAGGAGAACAGGGGTCCAGCTTTGTCCAAACCATCTCCAGGAGGCAAAGTCATAGGGCATCTTGCCCATAAGAAGCACTGCTGTCATTTCCTTCCTACCCTAACCCCTCTGGGGAGTGAAAACCTTTCAGTAGTGACTGGCACTTAGGACATCAAAGATGTCCAAAGTCCTAGAGAGTCCCCCGGGTCCAGCCCAGTTGAAGGCCCTGAAACCCAGAGAGCCGCCAGCCCCAGCCAGGGATCTCTCCAGGCACCAGAGGTGACCAGCCCAGCCACTCACTGAGAGGGCAGTGGTGGGCGGAGGAGAGACAAGGCTGCACGGGGAAGCAGCACAACATCCTGCCCGCCCAGGATGGCCCCTCAAAGGCTAGGTCGGGGATGGTGACTGTGCCTTCCACTCAGCCAGGAGCCCTGTCCAGGGTCACATTCTCAGTCACTGTTTCTCTTGCAGGAGGGTAACTGTACACTCTGATCACTTGGCATAATAAGACTGGGTCTTTCTCAGTCCACCTCCTCTGTGGAGCCAGTCCTGATCACTCAGCAACCCCTCTTTGCTTCAGTTGTTAGTTTCTTAACTCCCTCCCTTTCTCGTGCTGGGTGGACAGGAAGGGGACAGCCACATAAGACCTCTGAGTCTGCCTTCTGGATTTGAATCCAACTCCATTCAAGTTCATCAGACTTTATAGAGAACCTACTGTAGGTTAGGTGCCGAGAGTTCACTGCTGGACAAGACAGACATGGTACCTTCTGTCACAGAACTTACTGCTAGACAGGGAGGCTGCTTATGGTATGGTCATAAACCAGAGTGCCTGGCACTGTCTGAGGATACAGAGGGGACTGCTGGATTTCACTGAGGCATACATCTTACTGCAATCAGAGTGGAGACTCCAGGAGGCAAGAACAGAACACTGTTGCTTGCTCTTCCTCCCACAATTCTTAGTCTAGGGCAGGCTTTTCATAGAGTAAGAATGGATAAATGTATGGGTAATGGATGGATGGATGAATGGATGGATGGATGAATGGATGAATGGGTGGATATATGAGTCTATGGATGGATAAATGGATAGATGGATGCATGAATGTCTGGAAAGATGGATAGATAGGTAGATGAATAAATGAATGTATATATGGATGTGTGCATTGGTGTAAGGGTAGATGAATGGATGAATGGATGAATGGATGGATGGATGGATGGATGGATGGATGTGTGGGTGGATGAATGGATGCACTTGTATATGGATGTATGGATGGATGGATGCATGGGTGTATGGATAGGTGGATAGATGGGTAGATGAATGGATGGATGGATGAATGCACTGGTATATGTATGTATGTATGAGTACACTGGTCTATGAACACATACCGTATACCAGTGGTATGGATGGGTGCATAAGTGTATGGATGGATAAATGGACGAATGGATGCATGGGTGTTTGGACAGGTGGATGGGTGAATGTCACCTCTGCATCACACTCTGTGTTCTTAGCTTTGGAAACATGGATTGGTCAACTGGGTTAGAACTCAGTACTGAGTGGTAGTAGCAACACTCGCTGACTGCCTGTGGCTCATAGCAGGCTGTGGGGGCTGCACAGAGGGGTTCCCCTCCCTGCCCAGGCTGTGCACACACATTATTGGCTCGCTCCTCAATCATGCCTTTCCAGCTAGCTGCTCCTGTCACAGCACATCTTGTTAGCCCTGGAGGCTCAATGAAATGGAAATTCATGTTTAAATTTAAAAACAACATATTGACCCTGGGAGCCAGCGATGTCTACATTTTTAATAACTTACTCAGAATGAAGACTTGGATGAGTATGCCTGTTTCTTCATATCTGTGTGTCTGCATGTGTTCATGTGTGTGTGGACGTGTGTTTTCAGGGGTGTGTTTCTGCATATGGGTGTCTGTAGGTGAGTTCACTCGTGTCAGTAAGCATCTGTGTGGAAGGGCAGTGGAGTGTTAGCACGTGCTGCAGAACTCCGTGGTTAGGGCTGTGTAAGGGCATGCTGTGGATGCGTTGGAAAGGTTTGATTTATTTGGCACGTATTTGTACAGAGGGACAGAAGACAGGTGGACACACAGGGGAAATAAGACGATTTTCGTTTACACTCCTTTGTGTCCTCCACTCTTGTGACATCTGCCTGCTCTGCAATCGTTCTTTCAGTCTGGGCCCCCAAAGAAGAAGACCCCATAGATCAGTTGTGGGAAAAATTTCAGTCAACCAAAGCTGGTTGGGTCCTCAGAAGGCACTTCATCCACTTCCATCTCATGGCAGAATCAGCATCAATGCCTTGGGACAGTGTTTCCTTCCTACTCAAGTCCCACAGCCTTCTAGAGCTCCATTTGTCCTCTCTAAAGGACCCAATGTCCTCCCCCTTGTATGGTGCCCTCTGGTGTGGAGGAAGAACTATGATCTGGTGGTCTGGAGACCCAGGATCTGACCCTGCCTCCAACAGCTGTGTAGTCAAGTTAAGTGTCTGTATCCCCTGTACTGTAGGTCTCCTTTGCAGGGTGAGGGGCCATATGAAAGCTTCCAGAAGGCCCATCCTAAGGGCCTGTCAGCCATGATGTCATGATCTCCACTCTCCAACCCAATTTGATCATGATCATCTGTTCCAAGAACTCTCAGTGCCGGGTCATTGACACTTTCTTTCCTGCTCACTAACTTGACACAGCAGAATAGTCGCCAAGGCAAGGCAAGGATTCAGCAAACACTTGATCATTGAACGTAAACAGTATAATGGCAGTTTCAAGTTTCTTTTTTTTTTTGGAGTCTCACTCTGTCGCCCAGACTGGAGTGCAGTGGCCGCTCCCGGCCACCGCAGCCTCGTCTGCTGGACTCTGGCACTCCTTCCGCCTCAGTCTTCCGAATAGCCAGAATTACAGGCACGCGCTACCACGTCCGGCTAATTTTTTGATTTTTATTGTAGAGATGAGGTCTCGCCTGCCCAGGCTGGTCTCGAACCCGCGGGCTCAGGCAATCCACTCACCTCAACATCCCAAAGGTGCGGAATTACAGGCTGAGCCACCGAGCCTGGCTCAAGTTTCTTATTCTTCCATCTATCTGTCCATCCACCCACATTTTCTACCATCCATTCATCTAGTCATCTACTCTTCCACTCATCCATCTACCCATACCCACCTACCCATCCTTTCATCCACCCATCCACCCAACTACTCATCTGTTCATCTATCCATCCACCCATCCATTTACGCATCCACCCACCCACCCACCATCCACCCATCCATCCATCCATCCATCCACCCATTCATATACAAATCCACTCATTCATCCATCCATCTATCCATGCATCCATCTACTAATAGATTCAATCTCCAAACATTTCTTTCTTTCTTACTGTAATCAAAGATATAAAAGATAGCTTTCATTCTTAAGACTCTTGATGACTACTAGGGAAAACAGCCTGTAGTGAGGAGCAGTGTAAGAGTGAGCCAGAGTGCTCTGGGGAGGGTGTGGAGGAAGAGAGAACATATGTGACAGGCAGGGGCAGGAAAGGTTACATAAGGCAGCTTGTGGCTGAACTGAGCCCAGAGCAATGGATAGGTCAGATGGAGAAGGAAGGAGACAAGGGGGGTGGAGGACAGAACAGGGCCCCTTCCAGTGGTGGACACATGGAAGACATGTTTATAGAATAGCGAAACTCCTGATTTGGCTAGAATAGGGAGAGGTTGTGGAGAAAACCCAGTCTAACTGCCAATTAGTGACCTGTAGCACTTCCGTTCCCGTTGCCTCACAAGTCTTTCATTAGCTGTAGGAGAAAAGCAGGGAGGCACCATTACCTCACTTTCAGAGAGGGAAACATAGTCCAGGATGGCTGAGCACTTGGCCCAAAGTCACACACCAAGTTTGTGGCAAAGTAGGAACCACACCTAGGTTTCTGGACTCTTTGACCTCAGGTTTTCTTCCCAATGATGTGATAAAGACCCCTTCTAGAAAGTTTTTTGAAAGTCTTATTGTTTGGCTTTAAGGGAAGTGGGAAAGGGTCTTCAAGCATTTTGTGTTTATTACCTATTGAAATCTGACATAGTATCTTGGCAGTTCCCCCTTAATATTCTGCTGTATATGGATCCTGACGGTTCCCACCATCGAATGTGACAGGTTGGGAAGATTAAAAAGAGGAGCTAAACTAGCAGCAGTTGGAGATGAGGAAAAGTAGCACATTTATGAATAATTTCAGCTGAATCCTCACAACACGACACTCCCTGGACAGAACACATTCATTATCTTATTCACCACGACGACTGCAATATTAGTGATTTGTTACCGAATCAATTATTAATTCATACAGGAGAACGAGGCTCTGTCACTAAACTCTTCTCTGAATGTTGGGCCCAGGGCAGGGAGGGAGGGGGAAATGGTCAGATTTAACCTTCACTTCCTAGTTTGATGTCTTACAGAAGGTGGAAGGACAGGTGATGGAGGTGGAATTGGGGGAGTGAGGGGTCTGGTTAGGGAGCAACTCATGCCCCTTAAGGCTTTGTCCAGAAGCCACAGTCAACCAATATGCAGAGCAAGGCAGAATTCAGTGGTCCCTTGGGGGCCATTTGAGGTCATCCATCCATCCATCCATCCATCCACTCATTCATCCATCCATCCATCTAATTTATTGCCTCCACTTGAAGGATCTGACTCAAGTTATTTGCTCTTGCCTGTAATCCTCCCTCCTCTGACAAACCATGTAGCTCCTCCCCCATCAGAGTCCAGCTCAGGGGCTTCACTCCCAGGGCTCCCCTGGTTCTCCAGCCTCCAGCTCCTATCCTGGGATTCCCCAGCCCTTAGCCTGACTGCACACATTTTCATGAGTGTCTTGTCTCCTAAGCCCAAGACTCTCGAAGATATCTTACTACCTGCTTCATAGCACCTGGTCTACTCTTTAAAAGAGAATATGCTGGAGACACACCCCAGACATATGAAATCAGAATGCTGGGGCCAGGGCCTTGGAATCAGCATTTTGAAAGCGGACCCAGGGTATCTTTGGACACACTGCTCAGTCAGCCTGGGAGACTCCTCTGTCTTCTCACATATTGAGCCCTTTCCTCAGGTTCAGGGTCCCTTCCCATGTCTTCTAGGGCTGAGCCTTTGGGAAGCTGGGAGCTAAGGGACTCTAGGGTATCCAGGACTGGTTAATAGGCTGTGGTCTTCCTCTCTCTCCCGGTTCTACATAATTGCTGTTGAGTCTACTCTGCGGTGAGGCGGCTCTGTAATCAGGTGGGATTACACCCGAAGCAAGACAGGTGGAATTGCTAGGGGTGGCAGCATTTCCCTGGGGAACAGAGAGGGCGGAGATAGGGAGGGAAAGGGAAGGAGACAGGGGAGTGGGGAAGAAGGAGGATAAGAGGAGATGCAAAATGGAGAATGGAAGAGAGGGGAAGGAAAGAAGAAAGCAGGGAGGAAGAATGAAAGGAAAATATTAAAGGGGAGAGAAGGGAAAAGACGAAGAAAAGAAGGAAGGAAGAAACAAAGGAAAAGAGAGAAACAGAAATAAAGAAGGAAGTCTCGCCAGGCACAGTGGCTCACGCCTATAATCCCAGCATTTTGGGAGGCAGAAGCGAGAGGATTGCCTGAGCCCAGGAGTTTAAGACCAGCCTGGACAACTTGGTGAGACCTCGTCTCTACAATAAATAAAAAAAAAATTAGCTGGGCATGGGTGGCACATGCCTGTAGTTCCAGCTATTTGGAAGGCTGAAGTAGAAGGATTGCCTGAGCCCAGCAGGTCGAGGCTGCAGTGGCCATGAGCGTGCCACTGCTCTCCAACCTGGATGACAGAGAGAGACTCCAACTCAAAAATACAAAAAACCCCAAAACAAAACAAAAATCAACCCCCCAAAACCAAAACAAAACAACAAACAAAAAAAACACAAAAAACCAAAAAAAACCTCTCAAAAAAACAAAAGAAGGAAGTCTTTTCCTACTGTGTGAAGCTGCCCGGAGAGCCTGGTGAGCCTGCAAAGTTGCCTTTGCCGTTCTCTCCACATAAGTTTATGGACAAGCCTCAGAGGACAGGAGGCAGGGCTGGCTGGGACCTGGGTCTGGGTTCAACATGCCCATCCGTGGTGATAGCTCAGGCACGAGCAGGGAGCAGGGATCAGGCAGCTACCTCCAACACTTCCCTTCCTCCAGTCATGCCTCCTTTCCAGCTGGTGGCCCAGAGATGGCATTGGATCTACCCTACCTGTCCACTCCTCCTGCTTGCCTGTTTTTCTCACTTAACCTGTGGGTGAGTCTCCCTTTCTCCAGGTTCAGGGTCCATGTCTTCTCAAGTCCCTGCTCAACAAAATACAGTAGTCCTGGTGAAGTCTTTTTTTGGCCAAGTGGTATCCTGAGTCCTGTAGTGAGTCAGGGAGATGGTTTCTGAAGCATATGACCAGGAGTTGGAGCTACCAGCTTTTTCAGGAAAAGTGCCGTTCCAAAGCCTCCCAGGACAAACAAGAGAGAGAGACAGGGTCCTACAGATGTCATCTTCACTGGTACCACAGAACCCAGTCCGATTCTGACCCTGACCCTGCCCAGCCCTACCCAGATGTCCTGCAACTGCTGTGATACCTTCTGGGCATCCCAGTCTCCTAGCAAAGACCATTCAGAGCCAAGAACCATAGAGGGGAGGGATAGGAGATGTCATCTGCTTCTAATGAGTTGCATGGTTGATAGCTTGTGGGTCGGAAGGATATTTGGAGCCAACTGAGACCCAAGTTCCTAAACCCTTGCTCTGAACCCTCAGTTCAAAGGCTAGTATTCACCCATTCCCTGATGTCCTGGAAGTGCCACCCATGAGGGGCATCATGGACATTCACTTCTCTTTCAAGGCAAAAGTGGTCTGTTCAAAGGGCTCAAATGTTTTGTCGCTCCATCTCTTCCTGTCCTTTCCCAGTCAAGTCGGAAACCCAGTGTTTGGGGAAGGTGAGCAGTCCCAGTACCCAGTTCCGCTGAGTTCATTGTGGCTGGATAATTAAACCAGAGGGGGAGCATCACTGAAAACTCTAATGACTACACAGCATGGAGGTTTCATTTTGGTCAGGAACAGGAGGTGTGATTACACAGTTGTTAATCACGAGCAGTCCCCACATACTCGCTGCCCACTCTTGGTGCTTGTCTCCCCAGGGACTCTACTCTCTCTTTGCAGGACTGTGTACTTCCCCCTCCCTGCCTCCCAGTCCCCACCTGCAGTTTTAGGGCCTTCCTAAACTTGGGGTCCATAGGCTCCACCCCTACCTCAATCCCTAGGAGTCATGGCA
Source organism: Carlito syrichta (assembly GCF_000164805.1). Lineage (NCBI taxonomy): Eukaryota > Metazoa > Chordata > Mammalia > Primates > Tarsiidae > Carlito > Carlito syrichta. The sequence goes on along the minus strand of NW_007252908.1, from coordinate 679,403 downwards.
CTTTCTAAGTGAACGACACTTTGGACATCACCTAACCCAACCCTGGAAACAGCAGTGGAGAAGGGCCCAGAAGATTTGGGTTCTGGTTCTGTTCCTCCCACTGTGTGACCTAGATTAACTCACTTGGCTTCTCTTTATATTTTCCTCACTTCCAAAATAATAGCATAATCTCTGCCTGTCTCAGAATTGCTGAGGATTAAAAAATATACTGCAAAGCACGCCTCAGACAGGAGGAAGATCATTGATCAGTTTTCTTAAGAGGAGAGATTCAGCAACTCACCAAAGGCCCCAGTTTCTCAGATCACAGGATGGGTGCCTGCTGTCAGGAGCACGTGTGTCCCCTGGAGCCAGGCTTTCTGTCTCAGAGCGTAGGTTAGGCGTGCTTGGAAGTTCCTTCTGGAACACTTAGTTGGCATTTCGTGCTGCCCCTGTGTCTAGCCTAGCGCTGGTGCATGTGGTAGGTATACTTTGGGAGAGAGACGGGAAGGACCTGCTGGCCTTCTCTTACATAGCTCTGACTAGGAGGTCCAGCAATGAACTCATGGGATGCGAAGCCCACCTCAAGGGTGCGGGGACTGCCTGATTCCTCTTTATTTCCGAGCATCCAGGAGGGCTCAACTGCCATTCCAGAACACACAGGCCAATTGTTACTCAATCTTGGTTTTACCTTTTTTATGTTTGATGGCACAGGTTTACACATAAATTGCACTTTTAAGTGGTGAAACCACACTAAGAAAATGATTCCAGAAGTAATTTCATGGTCACAACTCAAGAAAGATAGACCGGGGAGAAGGTGAATCCTTCTGGAATGTTCTACTCAGAGAACCACTGGCATTCTGTGAGTGAGGAAAACAGGAGGTGGGATATGTGACTACAGAGAAACCTTCCTGTTGGAAAGGATCCTTGCATTCCTGGAAGACTGATGGAGTCCCCTAACCCATCCTTCCTGGGAGAAGAGCTCGGGGAGAGAGACAGCTTGGAGTCACCACTGACAAGAGGCTCAAGGAACTGCCTCAGGATGTGGTCAAGGCGGAGAGGCGGTGGGAGGTGGCCGTGTGCGCCTGGCACACTTTTGTTCCAGTCACACTGGTCAGGCAGGCAGCCTGGACTTCCCTTTCCTAGCAGGGTGGAGAAGACAAAGAGAAAATCCCCAGGAACACCTTCAGGTACCAAAAGCAGAGGACCCAGGGAAAGACAAGGGCTCAGTCTACACTTGCAGGGTTCCTACAGGATTTTTAAGGACAAAGAGAGAGCAAGTTCTGTTGGGTTCACAGTCCTCTGCTCCTCCTTAGGAGTGCCTGTGCCTCAGGCAGGGCCGGCTGACAGTGAGGATCCTGGAAGGAACTACCCCGTGGTGGCACAGGGTCGGCAGGAAGGGCGTCCTCTGTGAAGGACTCACAAAACGGCCACTCCGGGGCTCTGGCAGCTGTGTCAAGTCATCATGTGAGCCATCTGCTGTTTGGATCCAGCAACACATTGATCCACATGCTTTTGACACCCTGCTGGGAGACTTGGGGGTGGGGAGGGTGGACCAAAGCCATTTAAGTCCTGCCCAGGCCTGAAAGTGGCCTGCTACTCAGTGGGGGGGACTGTGATCCTCCAAACGGAAGGAGGCACGGGGCTAATTTGGGTCCAGTGCCCGACGGCAGGCAGCAGCTATGAGGCAGTGTGGCCTCTTGGGCAGGGCATAGACCCCTGAGGGTGTGAATCCTGGCTCCACTCCACATTGGCCACATGACTCTGGGTAGCTCCTTAACCTCTTGGCGCCTGGGCTTGCTTATCTGGTGAGGGGGTGACAGTGCTTATCTCACAAGCTTCTGATGAGGAGTGAATGAAACAGTGCGTGCAGCATGCTGGGAAAGGCTGTGAACGGGAATCCTCAGGAAAGCTTTGTGTGGGAGGTGGGACTTGAACCGGGTGGCAGGAGAGGGAAGTGCATGGAACTGTGTGAGCCAAAGTGTGGGCGTGGGGCTCGTGCTAGGAACTGTGGGGGGCGCTCTGTGTCTGCCTCCTAGCTGTGAGGGTGCTATCCTGGTGGACCCTCTCTGGGAGGGGTGCAGGTGCCTGCAGTATAGCCCAGCCTCTGGTGGAGGACTGGGGAGCTGATTTCCTAAGCACGGGGTCTGGAACCTGGCTGTGGCATCATTGCTTCACTTTACACAGGTGGAGTAGCAGGCTTCATGCTTCCTATGCAAATAATTTCTTTCCTTCCTTCCTTCTTTCTTTCTTTCTTTCTTTCTTTCTTTCTTTCTTTCTTTCTTTCTTTCTTTCTTTCTTTCTTTCTTTCGACTGGATCTCACTCTGTTGCCCAGACTGGAGTGCAGTGGCACAATCATAGCTCACTGTAGCCTCTACCTCCCGAGCTCAAGTGATCCTCCTGCCTCAGCCGCCTGAGTAGCTGAGATTACAGGCATGTGCCACTGCACTGGCTAATTTTTTTTATTTTCATAAAGATGAAGTCTCACTATGTTGTCTAGGCTAGCCTCAAGCTTCTGACTGTAAGTGATCCTCCTGTCTCAGCCTCCCAAACTGCTGGGATGACAGGCTTTAGCCACTATGCCCCACCTAAGAGAATTTTCTGTGCACAGGTAGATGGTAGGCACATCTACCAACTCTAGGAAAAAGGTCTGTCCACTGCCTGCCTCCTTGTAGATCACAGACTCCCAGATTCCTGGAGCCTCACCTCTCCTCCTAGTCTGCCTGGGAGGTTTGAGGGACCAAACGACCTTGCTTTTCACAGTCAGAACCCAGGCCATGTCTCATTGTCCTGTTCTGGTCTGACTCCAGTGCCCGGGAATTGTTCCCCACCTTCTTTTCATTCCTTTCCCACTATTTCATTCAAGGGTAGGAACTGCCCAATCCTCGGTCCTGACCCCTTCCCCTCTGACCTCATCCCAGCCGTCTCAGGGCACAGTGCACCCAACGTTCTGGCCTGAGTCTCACAGCACTTTGCTGTGGGAGCTGGGGCAAGGATCGCCACATGCTCTCATTTTGTGGAGGTGGGAACTGAGACTCAGAGGGGTTGAACACGGGCAGGGCTGGAATCAGAACGCAGGGCTCCCGTCTCCCAAGCAAGATCATTCCCTTCTCAGCTGCTTTATCTCCCTCCCTGTGCACCAGCTGGCCAGGCCAGAGGAGGTACGGGGCTCTGGAGCCCTCTCAACACAGGGTGGCTTTATCACCATCACTCCGAGCCCCGTGCAACTTTCTTCTTCAGCAACACACGTCAGCTCAGGCACAGCGCTTTCTGTGTTGGAGGCAGCCTAGGAGTCCGACCCTTGCCTCCCACCCTGATTAACTGCTGCCCCCTGCCCTCAATTGTCTCATGCGTGTGAGTCATGTCTCCCAGTCAGACAGTGACCTGCCGTCTGCTGCCATGGCCACGTGTCCCTTTTCTCAGAGGCCCTGAGCCTGAGCACAGAGCAGGGCTCAGGAGAGCCCACCGAGTGATGGACTGATCGGAGACCCAGGTGTGAAGGGGGCTGAGCTGGCTCTCTGCTTTCTCTGTAGAGAATGGCCTTGTGGAGGAAATGAACGGCAAAGCCAGTGCCAGGACAGTCACGCGCAGCCTGGGAAATGTGAGCTGTAAAACACCGGATGTGAATTTGAGCCTGCCTCAGCCAGCGTGGATTAGCATGGCCTGATTCTCTCTTCGGAAGGAATCCTCACACCTCCCTCTGGTCACCCACGCGGTGTCTTTTTAGAAAGCAGCAGAATGTGAGCAAACACGGAGAAAAGATATTCCTGGAGCCTTGCCCTTAAGAACTCTCATTTTCAAAAGCTGGTCCTTCCTGTCTAACTCAAATCCCTCTTGCTATAAGACACACAACTCAGGTCCCATGCTGGGTCAACAAATGGTGACCTTGGCTAGACAAGTGCAGAAACTATGTGCAGGGGGCAGGAGGAGGAGATTTCCCTGAGATCACAGAAAAGGTCAGGGCCTGAGCAGGGACTGGGGTGCAGGCCCTGTGTGGCACCTTTCTCAGCCTCCCCTTCCTCCACCTGGGAGGAGAGCAGGGGAGAGTGGCAGCCTCCTCCTCACTGTGATGGCAGTTGGTGGTCATCCTTGTGGCTCCTTAAGAAAAACAGCTGGCTTTCCCGACTCTACCAGATTATCGGTGAAACAAACATCTAGACAAAAATTTATTGGGGAGGAAGGAGGAGTCCTTGGCTCTCAGCTCCCCTCCTCCGTCATTCTCCTTATAGCTTTGACCCCAAACAGTGGCCCTTCTTAAGATAACACTCAAAAGGCAAAGTCAGCCCTGCAGGTGTCTGGAAGAAGTGGGAGTGGGCTGAGGGGCGGGGTTGGGGGGAGGTGAGGGGGCAGAAGAGGAGCCTGGGAGGCTGGAGAAGGGACCATCTGTACCTGGAGAAGAACTGAGAGATGAGTGTGTGTTGCTTGTGTGGGCGTGAGTATGTATGAATGTGTGGCCAATGTGTGTGTGTGCATGTGTGTATGCATATATATGCATGTGCTGGCACATGCATGAAAGTGAGGGAGAGCCCTGGGCTTAGGTCAGACTGCCTTGGTACAATTGCCCTGTTACAGTCATGGCCACAGGGACACCATACCTTGCCACGTTCTGCCAAGAAAACTGGCCAGAGATCACCCTCTCTCCTAATTTTGCAATGAAAAGATATGAAGTCACTCCTGGCCTTAGTTCCCCAGCAGAAATGACCCACAAATACTCCTGCCCAGGCTTCTTCCATGAGCACAGCCCACCTCCAAATCTCTCCATTCTCCTTGGAGGACCAGCATGGTGCTGATCCCTCCACTTTGTCTCTAAAGTCATTTTCTCTGCTCCTTAACAGGGCTGGGAAGGGGACAGGAGTAACCGGGACTGCCTAAACATTATGCAGGACCTCTGGTTAGAAAGAACCTTTCCCCAACACATGTATAGCCTGGCTTAGCAACTTGAGACAAGTCGATGGAACACCTGATACAGGACTGAGTTCCAGAAAGAGGGCGGAGGGCAAAGGTAGCAGACATGGTTGCTGTCCATGGCTCATCTAGGACCAGCTGGGCTGAGAGGTCTCCCTCATGACATAATGCACTGAGAATTTGGCCAGGATCCTCAGGTTTTGTGTGGTGCTGACTCCAGAGTGAGGCTGGTTTTCATGGGGGAGGAGGTAGTCCCTCTGGGACTAGAATGGGATGGGAAAGCTACCTGGAGGAGGTGGGGCCAGAGGTGGGTTAGCAGGCAGCTCAGAGAAATTATTGCCCCAAATGCGGCAATCTTGAATCCATCCCTAGCAGACAGCAGGGATGTTGCCTTCCTGCTCTCTCCAGGTCACTAATCCAGCCCCCATGGGCAACCCAGCAATGGCAGAGGGGTGAAGAAACCAAAACAGTGGGGTACCAAAGTCCTGATGACAGTCATAGTCTTGGTCTCCCTTACCCATCCTCAGGCCCTCTGGAAAAGAGGAAGAAAACCACCTGTACTCTTCCTCCTTGTCTCCACTTAAAACCTTCAGGAGAATGGCTCTGGGGGACTTCAGGGAGGTGGGTCATGGCTGGCAGGCTCACAGATCTTTCAACAGGGGGTTATCGGACTTTGTCCCTCTCCCTGGAGCAGATTCTTGGCCAGATGCCAGGCTGGTCATGTACCATGCTATCTCTTCTTCTCTGAGCCCTTGCTCCTCCCTTCTCCCAAGTCCTCCACCAAGAAACCTTCTGGAACCCATGTTGTTTGGCCTATGGAGACAACTTCCTGCTCCATGAACTTGGAATGGTTTAGCTCCCTGTTCTAATACATGGTCCTGCAAGGATCTGGTTTGCAGATGGCTACCTCAGCCTAGGATTGAGCTGCTCTTGACTTTACCCCCTGTGGGGCTGTCTAACATGGTGGTAGACTTGACCATGAATGACGAGATCTAGGACAAAATGCCAAGCATGAACACAGGTATGCAGAGCCTGTGGGCTGTTACAGGGGACTTGAGGGACGAGTTAGTCTAGAAGGGATGGGGGAGCAGTGGGTTGCCAAGGAGGAAGGGGTGCTGAAGGCTCTCAGAACAGGTACTGGGATAACCTATGGCACCCAGGCAGCTGAAGGACAGGAGTGAGCTCTGGCCTTCCATTGGTGGTCTTATAAGCCCTGTCCAGCCTGCCATAGAGGGCTGTGGCCTGGTTCCAGAACCAAGAACCTCTTGCTTCAGGCACTCTGAGCACCCGACAGCACATACGAGCCATATTCCTCATGTTATTCCCAGCTGCTGGTAGCAACGCCTGTGGCCACACTGGGGAACCAGAGGCCGAGAGGCACAACTCCCCTTCCCAACAGCTTCCCCAGCCAGATGTTTACCAGGATTGTGCCCAGCCCAGCCCTGGCTGTCTCCTTCCCCTGCCTCTCCTTACACTGTCTCCATTCTGGCTAAAGAGGAGTCCAACTTTCCCATCCGTGCCCCTAAGTCCAGGGTCAGACATCCCTATTGCACTCTGGTTACCTCCTCACTGTTCCTATTCTGCCCTGTCGGACTCAAGTGCGCCCTCTCTCCCCTACACATCTGACCCTGGACCTTCACTGGTCTCCCTCCTCCCTCCCAGTAGTACTCTCTGACCATCACGGTCTCTAGGACAGAGCCTCTGTCCCCCTCTGGACATTTGATCACATCCTATCTTGTTGTGGGACTCAGGTGTCGTCTGTGAATGTGTGACTCCCCGTTGGACTTGAGATTCTGCAGGATAGAAATAACATATTCTGACTCTCTGGGTTTCCTGTCCTGCCAAGCCTGGGGCTGGGCGATCTGAAGGAGCTTGGCCATGACTGGATGAATGGGTCATCTGACCATGATGCCACCTGCTTCGTGTGTGGGCTGATGACAGGATCACAGTCCTATAGGTTAAAACGGGGATGTTGTATACGTGCCCCTTGACATCTCTGCTTTGGAAAAAAGAGGACAAGGCTCCTCCAGGGCTCTAACCTGTCCTTCTCTGCTTGGTCAGCTGCAAAGGGAAGCCAGCCACTGGGAGAGTGGCCGAGGGGGTCTCTGAGGGGAGACTGCTTCAAGCAGCCCTCCTGCTCCCCCATTGTCACATAACTGTGGGTTCCTGAATGTACCCTGGGTTAGAATACCCGAGACCTGGATATTCATAATCAAATGGTTTCTTTCAAAAAATTAAACAATGGAGGAAAAAAAAGAGTGCATTGCCGTTCCACAGAGTTGCTTGTAATTACCTCATTAGAGAGGCACTGTGCTCTCGTCCACCAGGGAGGAAGCTCTCAGAGATTCAAGAAAGGAAAAAGTGGTTCCTTGAGAGAGTTCTAGGACCAAGAGCCAGCTGCCCTGGTACAGGCATGACCTTGGCACTCATGAAGCTAAAGCTGCTTGGCAAAAGCCCTCAGGCAATGGTCATCCTCCATCTTGGTGGTACCTTGGAGGATGGACATATCACTATCGAGGTCTGCCTGGTGAGGGGACTTTGGTCCTGCACTGGTTCTCTGTACCCTAAAGAGGACACCAGGGAGGAAGTGGCTTCTGTACCATATTTACCTAGGACCATACCCAGAGAGGGAAAGGCATAATGAAGGGCAGTGGTCACTGGGGTCAGACTAGGACACAGCACCAGCCACAGCCCCTGTCCTGGGTTCAATGTGGTCTCAACCTTTGCCTGCACCCATAGCAGAGGACAGGCTCTTCAAGTTGCAGCTAGACCTGTCTCCAAGCATGAGTCCTGGTCATGGGAAGGGTGGGATGAAGGAAGTGGACAAAGAACTGGGAAGGGGACAGAGCATCAGGACACTGGTCCTCTGTCTGTCTCACACATTCTAGGTGATAAGGTAAGTCGGGTCTCCTCTCTGCACCTCAGTTTCCTCTTATGACAAAGGAGAACACTGGCCTCGCCAACCCCCAGCTCTGGTCCCAGGGGTTGGGGAGGACAGAGTGTCCTGTGACAGAGCCTTACAGTGGGCCCAGGGCCACACAGGGCCTTATTGAGGATGGCATGGGGGAGGGGCTGAGCTATGAAGGAGTAACTGGAGGAAGCCACACACAGTTCACACAGTCAGTAATAAAGCTGCAGAAAATTGAGGGGGCCGGTGGCGTGTCCCCAGTGGGGTGGGTAAGGGCAGGGTCGATCGTTTCTGTGCCAGCCTCCTCCCTCCATGGGGAGGGGGGCTGCTGTGGGTGCAGGCGGGAGGGCTGGGGAAGGGGCAGCCTGCCGGGGCAGCCCTATTCCCTTAAAAGTCTCATTAGAACACTTGGAAAACAATTTGCCAGGCCATGTTGCGTCGCTGCTGCCGTGTGCGGTTTGCTGCACATTAAATTCATTATTTTAACAGGTCAATGCCTCTGACAGATATGCATTTGTGAGAGATGAGCACGGCTGCTTCTTTAATCCCCATGGATTACTCGGCTCTCCCGAAAAGCGATACCAATGACTTGCAGAGACTTTAATCCCAATCACTCCAGACTGTTTACAAGGGGTAAAAAAAAAACAAACCGGTCAAGGGGGCCGAGCCCAGACATCAGCTATGTGGGGCTGAGGTTCAGGCCTGGGGGTGCTGGCACCAACAGGAACACGGGGGAAAGCGGGCACCCCAGTGACACCCATTGCAACAGCCTAGAGCATGGGCTGGTAGGGGTCCTGGGAAGGAGGCCACCCTTGTTCTGGTGAGGCCTCCTCCTTCCATGACCTCCTCCAACTTCAAGTGGCTGTGCAGGGTGGCTGGCCTGGGGTAGGAGGTGGAGGGTACTGGGGTGGCTTTCTGAACATATTCCTTTTCTTCTTTCAAGTTTCTTGGTATTCCAGGCAAGACATAGCACAGGGGCTATGCTTGGGAACAGTGGGGTTCCCAGAGACACCAACTCCCTAAACCCGGCTCCTCCCAGGATTGCACAGGGCATTTGCTCTGTAAACTGTTCCAGACTTTTCTGGGATCTGTTGATGTCCCTGGTGGGGTCCCTCCTGGATGCTGTGAAGAGATGTCAACCTAGGCCTGAACCCCGGTGCCCTCCCTATTGCCTCTGGGGACCCTATGTCCTGACCTGACCCTCTCTGCATGCCTCCTAGGACCCTGACCTCATCTTTTTGTGCCTGCACCCCCCTCCTCCCAGCCCCGTGGAGGCATTAATCTCCTAGTTTGGTCTTCAAGGGTCTCCACCCCCTCTCAGGACCCTGGGTCACTAGGTCCAACAGCCATTCTTGGGACCCTCTTCAGTCCTAAGCATTTCCTCTCAGTGCTGCTGCTTTTTGTACTGAAGGAAGAACAAAGAGGAGGAGACCCTGAGACCCCCAGTCCTGCAGAGTTGTCTGTGTGTTTGACAGATGGACAGGTCCAAGTCCCATAATGCAATGCTTTGCTGACCTCTTGGTCTGCCTAAATAAGCACAACCATACTAGGTCAGACTTCTACTGCGGAAAGTGTCTAGTGTGTGTGTGTGTGTGTGTGTGTGTGTGTGTGTGTGTGTGTATGTGTGTGTGTATGCATGTGCATGCATGCACACGTGGGCATGCATGTTTGCATGCATCTGTTCCGTGTGCAGTTTCACCTACCTGCAAGTATGTCCATCCATGATCTGGGGGCAGTGGCTACCTGTCCAGTGAATGAATAATTAATTGGCGGGTGATAAAGCAATTAGCCCTAGAGCCTTCGAAAATAATGAATGAGGGTCTTGTAGATGTCAATATTTGAAAATACTAATTTAAGGCCTATTAGCTGAAACAAATTTTAATTAAACAGGGAATAATCAGGGTGATGAGAGCAAAGTAAAAGATTTGGCCAGTGGCTGGGTCCGCGGGAATGGGCAGAGACTGGGAGGAGAGTGGTAAGGATGTGGGGCGTGCACCTGACCAGCCAGCCTTGGGGTGAGGAGTCACAGGTAGGCAGAGGGTGGGCGAGGAAACAAAGTCTCGTTCCTGCTGTGGGTCTCTCTTCCTCTGTAAAATGACAGCATAGGCCTCCAGGGATGCTCTCTAGTCAACTCCTTTTGACTGTAGGAAAGTAGGCTCTAAGCCTCTGCTTAGATGTTCCTATAGGTATCTTTTGGGGGGTGACTATATCTCCAAGGACTTCTGTGAGGTGTCACTCCACAGTGGCTGGGTTAGAGCTCACACTTCCAAAGGGGCTGCACTAGCTCCAGACAGCTTATGATACACACGAGCCTCTGAGAGATCTTGATTTCGGTTTTCCCAGACAGGATCATCTAATTCCCTAAAATCTCAGCTAGGTACCAACTTCAAGTCTGCACTCAAAGGAAGCTTTGCAGCCTAGGCAACATAGTGAGACCTTGACTCTACAAAAAAATAGAATAAAATAATTGGCTGGGCATGTGCTTGTAGTCCTAGCTACTCAAGAGGCTAAGACAGGAGGATTGTTGAGCCTAGGAGGTCGAGGCTGCAATGAAGGTGATTTTGCCTCTGTACTTCAGCCTGGGTGACAGAGGAAGATCCTACCTGAAAAAAAAAGGAAGCTTTGCTGTCAGTGGTTTACATGGGACGTAGGGTCTACAGGTGTTTTGAGCAGCGGCCACACTGACACACTGAGGAGGGAGTGTGCTGTCCTTCCTGTCAAGCCCATTACCCCACTATGTCCTCGGTCTCATTTGGACACCCAGAGGACACACAGCAAGTGCTTGCTGAACTCAACCACCCTTGCTGTCGAGGACGTAAACCTTGTCTTATCCTGTGTCCCCAGGATGGAGAGTGGTGACTCCCAGCCAATATCTATGGAGGCCTCAGCCACAGTGTCCCTTGGGAGATGTGGGTGCTTATGTCTCTCATGCTACTTCACGGCAAGGGAACCCTCACTCCTGCCATGGTGTGGACTGTCTAACACTTGGTGGTCGCAGACTTTGTACAGGGGCTGGGGCTATCGCTGGCTCCGTGGGAGGTATTTCTCTGAGTATCTGCTCTGAAGTGCTACTCTCTGCCTTGCCACTGGACACTTGTGACTCCTGACAAAGTGTTTCTTCTCACTTCTGGCTCCCTACTCTCCAACCAACCTCTTGTGACAAGGACCTGCTTGATACACCCTTGTCATGGTATGGTCAGCCGCAGGGGAGAGCCTGAGGCCCGGGAAGGTGCATGTATAAGTCTGGGTGTGGCTGTGTGTCTGGGAGAGTGTGTCCGAGCTTCTGCATGCCTGTGTGCATTTGTGTCTGCTTTTTTGTGTCTTTATGTCCACATATGTGTATATGTGTTTGTGTGTGCTGTATGTAAGTGTGCATATATGCCTATGTGCACCTGTGTCTCCGTGCATTTTTGTGCATGTTTGGGTGTGTCTGTGTGTGCATCTGCTGTATGTGCATGTCAGGGGTCCGGAGTCTCCATGTGGGCAGTGTGATCCCCTGCAGGGACCATGCTGTCTTCCCTGAGCCTCAGCTCTAGTAGACAGAGGCCAGACTTCAGTTCACACCACCATCTCTTTGTTTGGTTGTTTATTTATAACCTGCTACATTCCAAGAGTGATGCAAGTGGAGCTCTTGTGAGCTGGGGCTCCCCCGGGTCATGTGCAGGGTCTCTCCTCAGAGGCTTTTCCGAGGAACACAGAGTAGCTCATTTCTTCTTTGGATAGATCCTTGCTGAAGACTCCACACTTGGGCCTCATCCTTCCCTCCCTGGCTCCTGTGTCTGGCACCACCTGCACTTCCCACCTCTGGTTTGGTGTCTCCAGTCCCTGCCCAGCCCATCTCTGTCTTCTGGCTCAGAAACTAAGAGTCCGGGGCCAGCTGGCTCCTCCCACCAGCCACACTCTTTGTCTCAGGCTCCTCCTCCCTTACTACCGCTTCCGCTTCCGGGGACAACACAGCTCTCCTGTCCACTCCCTTCCTGGCTGCTCTTCTCCAAAGGTGGACGCTAGCTCTGCACCCTGCCCCACTGGTGACCCCAAGGGCTAACTTTGGGGTCAGGAATCACACAGTCTTCTGTCCAGTCCTGTGCCCCCCCACCTTTGCAGCTGAGCCTGGACTGGGGACTCCATCCACTCAGTCAGTGCTGGTGGAATTGCAAGTTGCATAATAACCTGGAGCCCCTTGGAAACTTTTCATCTCAACACGTTTACTGATTAAATAGCAACAAAAATAAATTATGTATACACAGGGTTGTAAAAGCACCCAGAGACCGGAGACTTGGGGTCTGTGCCTCATATAAATGCAAATACTGTAATAGCATTGCGGTGAGTCCCCTGCCCCCACCCCATGCAGACACCTCAGGGTGGGGAGGGTTGAAACCAGCGAGGAGAATGTGTAGCACAATAACTAGCTCAAGCCTGCTGGGGCTTTAAACAAAACCTAAAGCCAGGCACAAACCCAAGCCAGCATGGAAACGATCCGGTAACTGTGGTTTGGGACCTAGTTTGCAAACGACAGGTTGCAGAAACAGTCTGTGCATTGGGCTTCCTCTGGGCAGGATGGGCGGATACTGGGCAGGACACCTCTGAGCTGCTGCGAGACGTTCCTCCTGTCCTCATCTCTTCCTGGTAGCTCAGGAGATGATCTGTCAGGCTCCCTCTAGTCACACCTCCCAGGACTGAGCAAAAGTGCCCTCCCACCCCCCAGGGGCAGCTTTCGCTCCTCTTGTCACCGTCACCCTGTGGGCATCTGGGAGAATACTCACATTAGCAGGTCTTGCTTGGTCTGGAGGTGGGGCTGGAGCTTTTTATAGCTGCGATGTCTCTGGATGAGGTCTGCCTCCCCCCATCCCTCCACGTCTGCATCCTCCCTCTCTCCACCCCAGCCCTGGAGAATCTGTCCCTAGGCCTGGCTATTGGGTCAGGCGTGGGTCCGGGGACATGTAAGGGTAGGAAGGGACTCCAGACACCACTCTGCTTGGGTGTCATGGGTGAGTCGGGAGTGGACATGGGTCGCTGAGTCCTCTCAGCTCTCCTCTGCTCAGGACAGAGCTCTTCCCTGACTGTGCCATCTAGTTCATGCCCTGGCATACAGGTGCCCAATTGCAGCTGACCAATTGGTTGATTAAGAAGTCATTATGCTGGAACCAACAGTGCTGACCGTCAGAACTGGACTGGATAAAAAATGTGGTACATATACATGATGGAATATTATGCAGCCACAAGGAAGGACAAACAAGGACTTCACAACAACTTGGATGGATTTAGAGCCTATAATACCAGTGATCTATCATAGAAACAAAGAACTGAGTACCATATGTTCTCACTCATAAGCGCACCCTGAATATTTACTGTAATACTATAAGAAAGGGATTGACAATAGCAGGACACTGCTGGGTGGTGTGGCGGGGGTTGGGGGAGGGGAGGAGGGGCATAGCATCAATTAGGGCACCTGACCTCAAACCAGGCAAAGTGGGAAACAAAGGGAGGCCCAAACTCTACCTATATAATGACCACTTGTATATATTATCCTGAATTGTAAAGTAAAAAATAAAAGTAAAAAAAAAATCATTCTGCTGCGAACAATCACTTCTTTTATCATCCTCTTACTTTTGTGTTCTTGGTCTATTATATAGCCATTTCTCTCCTTTTAAGTTATGCAAAACCTCAGTAAACCATAGTCACTCAATAAGATTAATGGTTGAACTTCCCTGGCAGGTGAGCACAGCCCTTCATACTTTTCAAAAAGCCAGCTCATCAATCTCTCAGCTCATGTCCTAATATATCTGCAAGGCAGTCCAGGCAGGTACCATCAGGCCCAATCTACAGATGAGGAAATTGAGGTCCTGGGGGGCAGCTTGTCCACACCCACATAATTAGGCTTCCATTCTGTGAAAAAGCTGTGAAGCATGAAACAGGTCTCCCCACCTCAAACATTTAATTTTCTATTGATTGCAAGGAATTAGGAGCACAAGCACAAGGGATGCCTGCCAATTTTTGTCTCTGGGCCTGGGCTGTGAGGCTGCAAGTTTGGGAACTCAGGTAGTTTAGCCTTGGGTACCACTGAGTCCTCTCTTTGGGCTCACTTTTGTCAGGTCCCCAGCTTCCAGGCCACAAACAGTGGCTGAAAAGCAGACAGCACTGATGGACGCTGCCTTTTGGGTGATCCTACCCTCCCATATATGCAACAGAGAAGGCGCTGTTGTGAGAGTCACCTGACAGCGGGGGGTGGGGGCACAGGTTTCAGAGCTCCCCCAACTTGTTCCCATTCCAGAAGACCTCTCACCCCCAGAGAGGGAGCTGGGAGGTAGGGTGGGAAAGATGGCATTGATTCCTCTACCGACTCATTTAAATAGACAAAATTAGAGACATAAGAGAACAACACAGGTGGAGCGTGGTGGCTCACGCCTGTAATCCCAGCAGTTTAGGAGGTGGAGGCAAGAGGATTGCCTAAGCCCACAGGTTCGAGACTAGCCTAGGCAACATGGTGGGACCTTGTGTCTACAATAAATCAAAAAATTAGCTGGGTGTGGTAGCACATGCCTTGTAGTTCCAGCTACTTGGAAGGCTGAAGCAGAAGGATCGCCTGAGCCCAGCAGGTTGAGGCTGTGGTGGCCATGAGCATGGTACTGCACTCCAACCTGGGTGACAGAGTGAGACTTCAACTCAAAAAAAAAGAGAAGAGGCATCATGGTAGGTACCACTGTCCTTCAACTTTATAAACAATAAACAAAGCACAATGAAGCCTACACTGGGACCAGGCAAAGCAAATCCAGTGGCAGAAGGACAGGAAGAGCTTAAGATGCTTCACGTGCATGCTTAAAGTGAAAGATGCCCAGGAAGATAAAATAGAGTCTCCCTCAGATAGTATGATAAAAATATCTGTGCAAAGAACTTCACCATGTGTTTGTCTCATCCTTGAGAACAACAGGAGCCCCTTCCTGTTCCAGGGTTAGTGTCATTATGAAAGGCTGGGACCTGGAGAGATGATGGCAGCTCTATCTTATTACTGGTTCATATCCTCCTCCACATTCTCCTCTTTCAGGAATCCCTCTTGGATTGATCCCCTTTCTTTAATGATTTTCTTACTACGTTCTCTCAGCATCTCATCCTCTTTACATTTTATGCTCTTTTGATTTGCTCTTGGTCAGAAGTGAGCTTGCAAGTAGTGTCTCATGTCTAATGCCTGTCTTCTCTTGGTCTAATCCATGGTATGTACAGCACAGGAATCCTACTGGCAGCCACACACACATACACACACGTATTCCCGCCAGGTGAGAAGTGAAGGGAGCAGGGTCGGCGTGTGTCCTGAGCATCCCTCACCACTCTCTATTCAATGCCTCCCACACTAGGGACTCCTCTCCCCCAAGAAGTGACTGCAGAGAACATGAGAGACAGAAGTGGCTTGTGGGATCATCTAGGGCCACCTCTCCTTTGTGTAGATAAAGAGGCCACAGACCTCCCAGTGGTTAAAGGTGGCCAGTAACAAGAATGGGGCACCGGGGCCTGCTGTCTCATGTGCTGCTCTTGCCAATACATTGCAGCAGTTGACGTTTTCTGTGGGGTCATCATTCTTTTACTGTGCCCTTGTTTGGCCTTCAACTAAACAGAATGCTTCCTGAGGACAAGGGCCATCTCTTCTGCCTGTCTGTGTCCCTACGGTGCCTGGTACAGCACAGAGCACACAGGAGGAAACAATGTGCTCTTCATGCAGGAACCATTTTAGTTGGGGCCTTTGTTTATGGAAATTATCTTCAAATGTCATGTTGGTCAGGCATGGTGGCTTACATCTATAACTCCAACATTTTAGGAGGCTAAAGCAGGAGAATCATTTGAGCTCAGAAGTTTAAGACCGGGTTGGGCAGCATAGTGAAATCCCATCTCTATAAATAGATAGATAGATAGATAGACAGATAGATAGATAGATAATAAATAGATAAATAAAATTAGCAGGGTGTGGTGGTATGAACCTGTCATCCCAGCTACTAGGGAGACTGAGGAGGAAGGATCGCCTGAGCCCGGGAGAATGAGGCTGCAGTGATTCATGCTCATTGTGATCATGCCATGCCACACTCTAGTCTGGATGATAGAATGAGACCCCACTTAAAAAAAAAGAAAGAAAAAGCCATGTCTTGGCCATGACTACCTTTGTCTCAGGACATCTTTTTTTTTCCCCTAGAGGGTGAGAAAGAAGGAGTTTATTAAGAAGACAGGAAAGCTCCCACAGGAGGTGGGAACCCAAAAGAGGATTGCCCATCTCAGGGCATCTCATCACTGGCCCAAAATGGAATGAGCCACCCGCCAGGTGGGGAGTGTCCGGTGAAAGATGTGCCCAAGGAAAGATGCTGTGGCCATTTGCGAGAAGTGTCAAGGGGAGAACGGGCTACCTCGTTTTCATGTGTCATGCTCTCCCTAAGACATCATGATTCTGTCACTCGGGAATGAAAGGAAAGATGGAGAAGCAGGCCAGGAGGCAGGGTCTGGAACCCCAGAAGATGGCTTGCTTCGTGGAAACCAGCCTTCAAGATTGGCTGACTCCTTCAGGGCTTGAAATCCCTGCAAGAAGCAGCGTTGGAAAGTTTCTAAAGAGAGAAATCTTAGTTGAGCACTCACTACACCTAAGGAGCTACCCAGATGGGGACCCGGGGTCAGACTGGGAAATGACAAGGCATGCTATCTGACCCCAGTGAGGTCATTGTTTAGTTAGGGAGAAGGAAAGTTGCTCATAAACTCTGAAGCAGAAACCCTAGAAAGTAAATTAATAACACAGTAGTTAACTAATAGCTCAGAATAAGAAGAGAAGCACTGTTTCCAGGCCAGACACGATTAGCTGCCCAATGAGGAGAACAGACAATAAGACTTTGGGTTGCTCCGAGGAGAAGCACCCTCTTCAGGCTGCAGGGCTCGCGGATAGTCCCCGAGGCTGGTTTCTGGCATTTTCGGTCTATTAACTGCAGTTGTGACCACTGAGATTTGACTTCCAAGGACCGGAAGCCCAGAGTCAATCCTGTTGCTTATCTGTGGGGTTGGATGGGGGTCCTGTGACCAATCACCTTCATGGTGGGGGACTCTGGTGGCTCTTGCTTCCAAGGGCAGAAGCTGGCAAAACAGGGGGGTTTGCCATGGCTGTCTCTGCTCCACCCACCTCTGCGAGTGAGGTCTTGCTGCCCCATGACACCAGTAAGGATGGCAGGTCAGTGCAAGTGGGTCTGGGGGCCTGCAGTGCTCCCCTCCCCCTTGGGCAGCCCAAACAGGAGCCAGGCCCTTTCCGGGCATCATCATTGACCTTTCAGCAGCCAGTCTCTTGATGTCAGGGGGCCATAACCACAAGTCACCTCTGGCAGTTAGCCTGTCCTGTGGCCCTGCCAGTACAGCATGTGGGGAGGAAGTTGTTTCCCCTGGTTCCCCCTCACCTCCTGGCTTTTCCCAGTCACAGCCCTGAGCAGGAAAATGGACACTTTGTCTTCCATGTGGGGGGGGGGATGAGGGGGGGAGAGATTCATCATTCAACCACCTCCTCCAAAGCCCTGGGGGGAGATGAATGGCAAGTCCACACGAGGGAGACCTACAGGGGATGTGGGGAGGTTTCCTGCCCTCCTTAGTAGCCGTTTTCTTCTCTCCCAGCTCCTGTCTGGGCTTCCCTGGATTCCTCTTTGAGGCTGAGGACCCAAGGAGGGGCTCTCCTTACCACATCTTACTTCTTAGGACTCAGCGTCTGGGCCTGTGAACAAAACCCTTTTTTAGCTCAGTGGAGACAGGTGGAATTTTTCCAGTTCTGCTTTCTCCAGGAGCATCTAGAAGCCATAGGGATTGCATCTTGTGGGAGGCCTGGGGCTTGTTTGGCTGACCCATTCCCTAGCCTGGTCGGTATGTGTGTGTGTGTGTGTCCGTGGGGTGTGTGTGGAGTGTGTCTGACATGTCGGTGTGTGTGTGTGTGTGTGTGTGTGTGTGTGTGTGTGTGTGTGTCTGTGGGGTGTGTGTGTGGAGTGTGTCTGACATGCCGCTGCCCTGATGTCTGCGGTTTAGCCCGGACCTGTTCCCCAACCCCCACCCTGAGGCTTCTTCCACACTCCTCTAGTTTCAGCCTCCTCAACCACGAAGTTCTCTCTTGCTTGGGAAGGTCCCCCAGCCTCAGCTCTCTTTGCGGGGCTGATTGAGGCAACTGCCAGGTTTTGAACTTAATAAATGATCAAGCTCTTCTCAGTGGAGGATCTCAGCAACACCCACTTCCCTGGGTTCTCTGGGATGATTCATCCTGCCTCCACCTCGTCACATCCCAGCAAGACACGCCAGGTGACTCGCAGCAGGGGAGGCTGTGCCCTGTTGGCTCAGCCTCAGGTGACACACCGGTCCTCAGCCTTCTAGCACATCTTAGTGTGTCTTCCAGAGGGGCAGAGCCTGACAGGACCCCACACCCCCAGAAAAGCCTGGCAGGACCCACTCTCCTAGGCAGAGTCCAGTAGGACCTCACAGCCCTAGGCAGAGCTCAGCAGGACCTCAAACCCCCAGATAGAGCCCAGTAGGACCCCACACTCCCAGGCAGAGCCCGACAGGACTCCACACCCCCAGGCAGGACCCACTAGGACTCCACACCCCTAGGTAGAGCCCAGCAGGACCTCATACTCCCAGACAGAGCCCAGAGGGACTCTACATCCCCAGACAGAGACTGGCAGGAGCCCACATCCCCAGACAGAGTCCAGAAGGACCCTAAACCCCCAGGCAGAGCCTGGCAGGACCCCATAGCCCCAGGCAGAGCCCAGCAGGGCCTCACACTCCCAGACAGAACCCAGAAGCACCCC
Organism: Carlito syrichta; assembly: GCF_000164805.1. NCBI lineage: Eukaryota > Metazoa > Chordata > Mammalia > Primates > Tarsiidae > Carlito > Carlito syrichta. The sequence goes on along the minus strand of NW_007252908.1, from coordinate 660,817 downwards.
AAATCTTGAGAGAGCCTATAGGGAGGGGAGGAGGAGAACCAGCGAATATGAAGAACCAACCCAGGACACAGAGGTATCTCGCCAGGGTCACAGAGCAGAGCGGGCCACGGGTGTTCCAGAACCCCAGCTATAGGGTACTGGCCTCTCCGCTCACCTCTTTTGAGGGCTGGAGAAGGTGGGAGGGGTGAGCTGGAGGCAGCAGGAGTGACTTCATATTTTTGCTGCTATAGCTGCTGGACTGAAAATAGTCCTTTCTCGGGCAGGCTGGCTCAGGGTGTGAAAAGCTTCGCTCCCAGGGAGCGGCAGGAATCAGCCAGGGAGAAAAATTAACCACAGTCCTGGTGCTGGCTTGCCAAAGTGAAGAACGCGGCGTCAACTCTCGGCGCTTCTTACCGCTATGTTGAGGACAGTAACCAGGAACTTGGGAGTGGCTCGGCGCCCTCAGATGCTCCCTCACCAGACAGCATCTGTACTGTCTCCCGATGGGCGGATCACCATTTTCCCGGGTGCTGTGCTAAAAGTTCCATGCCTTGCAGTGTCGAATCCTCCAGCAACCCCAGGCAGAGCTGGTATTGTACACTCATTGCACAAATGTGGAAACTGAGGCTCAGAGAAGTCACTGAGGTTGCCTAAGCTCACACAGTGAGGAAGCCACAGAGGTTGGGATGGGGTGCTGGGGCTGTATGACTTGATCCTCCAGGGACCTTCCTGTTATCCTTGTTTGCTTGGTGGGTACAGTTGTCCTAGCACTTCTCTGGCAAACAGCTCAGGTTTTCAAAGGGTTTCGCTTCCTCATCTCCTGGGCTACTGCTTGCCCAGGAAGACCAGAAACTTTTCCTGGCACTTGTTGGCGGAATGGTGCCCTCCAGAAGTGGAGGTGCCCTCTCTTCACATTGGAGGGAGTTTCTGGGACTAGAAGCGAGGGCATTTCCCTGCCTCTGCCCAGGGATCCTAGCATCTATCCTCCCGCATTGACCGACCAGCGTGATCATGGTTAGCTCTGTCTATTCCTAGCACGACTCCCAACCTTCATTTCCACCCAAAAGTACACCAGATAATTAAGTCTCTCTCAGGCCTCCTCAGTATAATGCAGATTAATTTATTATTTAAATCTGAATAGAATATTAGCTCATTGTCTTAATAGTTCTGATAAATGGGGGTGCAGAGGATAGAAATCCTCCCACTCTGTCCCTCCCCTGCCAGAACAGAAAGACCCCAGGGGTTTGGTGAGCAGTTGGTGGGGTGGTTGCATGTGGTGGAACTGGGGCTGGGCTTCCCATGGGGTGTTGAGTGGCTGCAGGGATTCACCCCCAAATTGGCTGTGTCTTCACGCCCTGCCTACCCCACCCTCTGCCCAAGAAAGAAAGAAGAATGAGAAGGCAGGGGAAGCAGGAACCAGAAGTAATTTTCCAAGCTGGAGACTGCTGAGGGATGGCTCCTCCCAGCTGGCAGACTGGCAGGGGACAATGTGAGGGGAACTGGGGAGCACTGGGAAGCACACTTGTGCCCAGGTACTGAGTGTCAGGGAATGAGAAGTCTCACAGCTGGGAAGCCTCTCAGCATCTGAGTCTGCCCTTCTCAGAATAAGAATGTCTTCATCAAATGACCCAGAGAGCACTTTTGGTGGGGTTGGTTGTAGGGGAGACACCATGGAAGATGAGGAAATGGGGGCACACACTGTCTTAGCTTTGCCAGCACTTCACTTCCCCACCCCTACCCATCCTGTGTCCCCAAAGACCAAGGTAAGGCATGGGAGTGGCTGCCTCTTCCTGTGATGCATACCTCCTTGCCTGTAAAGTGTCTCTGGTGGGGACACATTTAGGCTGTTGAAGGGCATATCCTGGCTGCCTCTGTTTCCCCTGGGTTGTCCTCTCAGCCTCGTGATCTCCACAGGCAAACACAGAGATAATGGTCAGGGTACACACCGGCATGGGGACCTTCGTGCTAAGTGCCTCTTCTATGGACTCCATGTTTGAATCTCCCCGAAAATCATGTGTTGAAGCTCTAACTCCAATGTATTTGGAATCGAGGCCTTTGGGAGGTGATTAGGTGTAGATGAGGTCATGAGGGTGAGACCTTCAGGACCAGATTCATTAGTGTCCCTACCAGAAGAGGAAGAGACCAGAGCATGGTCTTTCTCTACTACGTGAGGACACGGCAAGAAGGTGGCCCTTTGCAAGCCAGGAAGAGAGCCCTCACTAGACACTGAATCGACTGGAGATTTGATCTTGGACTTCCGAGATTCCAATAATTGTCTGTTGCATACATCACTCAATCTATAGAATTTTGCTATGGCAGCCTGAGCTGACTTAGACAGTCTCACTTTACAGATGTGGAGACTGAAGCCCGAGGGGTCAAGTGACTGACCCTGGAGTGGCTTGGTCCCAGATTAAATGACGTACTTGGTGTTCCAGGTGTTGGTGTTACCCATAGACACGGACCATGTGTCCTTGGTGGGGAAAGGTACATAGAAGACTGTGATGTGACCCTGTGCCCATGATGCTGACAGAAGAGACAATATCGATGCATCTCAAGCAGTTGCCCTGACAGATGAGGAAACTGAGGCTGCAGGTGGGTGGCAGGAGGGGCCAGGCCCTATCTCCCAATGCTGTGTGCCCCACCATGTTTGGAGCTCCCCTGACTGCATCCTAGCTTGGGCATGGAAGTTCAGGGTCATGCTTCCCCCGTGCCTCCCATGTCTGGAGTGCAGCAGGAACCCTTGGCACGGAAGGTGCTGAATCCAGCCAGGAAAAATATATGGGACACATCGTGTGGATGTGGTTTCTTCACACCATCCAGTCATACAGCTGGCAATTAATTTCCCCTATAAATGAAACACCTTTCATATCACTTTATCTGGAGAGCTTGAATTGACAGCCGCGGGTGTAATTTATACATACCTTTTACCCATCTGTTAGCATCCAGGCTTCAGACTGCTTGTGTTTTTTTCTTCAATTCTCTCCCCAAATTGAAAGGATTAGGTTAGGATTAGGTGAGTGTTTTAACCAGATATTCAGAAAGATGGATGGCGATGGTTCCAGACGGTGAATGCCCAGGGGAGGCCCTTGTGCAATGGTGGCCAGGTGGGGCTCAGTGATCTGGGAAATTGCCTTCACCTGAGAGCCCAGCAGTACCCAAGTACCCATGCTAGAGCTGCAAAGGGACTTAGCGACCCTTCAGGCCCACACTTTCATTTTACAGATGAGAAGACTGAGGCTCAGAGAAGCAAAGGTACTCCCTCCAGCTTTCGAAGCTGGTTAGAGGAAGGGTGGAGCTGGACACGGGTGTGGCTCCAGCTGGGTCTGGAGAGAAGGTATTTCCATTTGACCCTGAGAGAGGTAGAGCGGGCACAGAGGGGGCCTGATGGCTTTGGCGGGCCAGGGAACAGTTTCTCCTGCCCCCTGGTATTCATGGAAGTGAGGCTTCCATGAAATGACAGTCAGAGCAAGTTAGGGCAATTTCTGAAGATTTTTTCTGCTTGTGTGTGTGTGTATGTGGGCTCACATGCATGTATGTGTGTGTATTTGTGTATGTGCAAAATATGTGGGAGCCCACGGGGGCTGTGCTACCCCCCTCTGGACACCCACAGCCCTGTTGCTAGTGTCCAAGTGCCCTTATTTTTCTGTCATTGTGTGTCATCTTCTTCCAAGGAGTCTTGTCTTCCTGACTGTTCCAAGGGCCTTGGGGGCTAGGGCCATGTTGAAGCCTTGGGTACCTCCACACCTGCCCAGTCCCTCCTCTCTGGAAAGCTCTCTCCCACCAGCTCTCCTGTCCCCCAAGTTCCTGGAGCTCCTAAGTAGGGTCCAAATGGGGCCCTTCAGCCTGGTGTGGAAGGCTGGACAGCATCTTGTCATCTCTGGTCCAGGCTGGGATGGGGTGGTATATGTCTGTCTTTGGGAAAACATTTGTTTCCAAGACCTCCCTGACTCTCTAGCATGTTGACCCATTTATTTGTATATTAAGTGACTATTGTATGTGGTACAATTCTGCCTTAGGCTCTCGGGATGTAGTGCTGAACACTGCGGGGCCCTGCCCTTAGAGGCCACGCGAAGACCTCTGGTCCTAGAGATGGCTCACTTCTGCCACTTAAGGCTACAGTATAGTGCTGATGGCTGCTGCCTCTTTCATCACCTCCTTCCTGCCCAGGCTCAGCCTTGGAGTCATTAGCAGTGTGACTCCGTCTGGTTAGAACCAGTAAAGTAGTTTTGTATTAATGCAGGGACCTGGGGAGATTTGGCCATTAAATGTTACATTAGACCCAAGGTGTCCTGTACACGCTCCCGGTGGAGTTTTCCAGGCAGCCTTGGCTGGGGGGCCTTGGTGAGGGGGAACGTGCTGGAACTAACAACCAGGTGGGGAGGAGGGGAGGCTGGGCTGCTCTCTCCCCCTGGAGCTCTGAGGACATCCTAGAAAACTGAGGAGGAAGGGCAGGCATGTCCTTGCTCCCGTTCAGCCCCACTGGACCTCGCCGGCCATGGCTGGGTGACCAGTGCGTCCCAGGCCCAGCGGGGCACCATCCAGGCCACCTCACTGTCCCAGGGCAGCCCTGATTTCGTGTCTCCTACCATCCAAGGAGCATTTCCTCCTTGTCAGACCAGATGTCCTGAGTTTCAGCTCCAAAAAATGCAGGCGCGGGAGTGAGGGGAGAGGAGAAGTCGCATCCCCTTCCATGGAGGCGGTGAGACCTGCGGGGAATGATTAGTGAATGGCATTGGCTCAACTGAGAATCTGACTAACTGCTCTCTACAGTCAGTGGCCTGGAGGGGAGAGAGAGGACATTGGCTGAAGTCTAGTCTTTCTGTCAACCTAACTACCCACCTATCCTCCCACCTAACAACCCTGACCAGCCATCCACCTGTGTATCCTCCCAGAACCTTGGGCAAACTGTGCAGACTCTGAGTTCTGGTTTCCCTGCTGCAGATGGAGATAATTCTCCCCCGATTTCCTCCCGAGCTTGTGTAAGGAATCGGGTGGGACTGAAGATGATTTGTAAAGCGGTGCGAGGAATACGGATATTAGATCGCGGATGCATTATTTTTGTTGTCAATATGACTACCACCAAGACTGTGTCTGCCACCTCCGATATCTAAACCCTTCTCGTCTTGAGATTATTTTCAGACTATCTCTTCCAGTGACTCTGCACATCCACTGAAGGAAGACTTGGGATTTGTTTTTTAACATCTCCTCTCAGCACGGAGGGTGGGGCAGGCCCTGGAGAAAGCTCGAGCCAGCCAGCCCTCTCTCTGTTTTCCTGATGCCAGGGAGATGGCTCCTCCCTGCCTCCCAGAACTCAGTAGCTCTGGGGGCGGGGAGGGCGGGGGGAGAAACCAGGACACAGACTGGGGCGCAGGTCTGTGGAGGCTGTAAGTGCATTAATGGCTGGGCTGGTTGCAGGGAGACCGCAGACAGATGCTGCATGTGTTTTTGTTTTCCAATGTTAAGGCCTCACAACCAGGAAAAAACAAACCAGGAGCTACAAAATGAGGAGGCTAATTGTTTGAATGGGAAGATATTATTTACAGTAATGGGGCAATTAGGAAGGAGGAGGGTAAAAAGAGCCAGAATGGTTTGGCTGGGGCAGCCCTATCCAGCCCTGTGGGGTTGATGGGGCAACCAAGGGCCATTATTTCTAGCCAGGCCATCTGCCCTGTGGTCACTCTCTAACTCGAAAGGTCACCCTCTTTTATAAACAGAAGGGGACACCTATTCATCTAGGGTTTCAGATGTGGCAGCAAGCTCATCACCTCCTCATCCATCACTAGACTTGTGGCCCTGGGGAGCCTTTGATTCTTAAGGCCCAGTGAAGGCCCCCTCCCTCAGGAAACCCTCCTGACTTCTGCAACTCACAGAGCCTGCCCCTCCTCGGAGTTCCCCTGAATATGCAGTCTGAACTGGACCCTGGATCACACGGTGTGCCACCCTCCATCTGTAGCGTCTCCTTTTCCCGACTCCCCACTGGCACCTGGCACAAGGCTGGGCACTCTGCTGGGCTGGCCAGACTTGTGGACGGAGGATGAGTTACACAGGGAGAGTAAATAGAGGAGGAAAAGAAAGGAATGAAAATCTGCAGTGGCAGCTCAATGGAGGGAACAAATCACATCATGAGGTGCACGGCCTCTGTGGGGCCCTGAGTGTCTGGTCCCACATTTACCTGTTCGTTCACCGGACCTTGTCGTAAAGAAATAAGACAGAAGTGAGAATCCACACTCAGCATGCACCAGACTCTTACATCTCAGATTGATTCTGGCTGGTCATTTGAGAATACTTAAAAACTGTAGATTTCAGGAAAAGAAATCATTTTCCCTTTGAAGCACAAAATAGTCCATTTGCAAATTAATGGCTGGGTGGGCCAAGATACCCTCTAGAAAGGGAGTGGGATGGCTGATGTCAATACCCCGGAAGGGAGGATGGAGGTGGTTGGGGTGCTGGTCATGGAAGTGCAGGTTCCTGTGGACAGCGACTCAGCCCATGGCACAGCAGCCCACGAGAAGGCCCGTGGTGACTCCAGGGAGGGAAGCTCTCAGTCTACACGATGCGTTTCCAAATACAGGGAACTGTGCCCCTCCTCTGGACGTTTGCTAAGAAGAGGCTGGGCCTCCAGGAGCAAGGCCTGCAGAGGGCTGTGGAGTCTCCGGGTCACCTGCAGGGGATAAACTTGATTCTCATGGAGGTGATGTGGAATCGTGGAATTCCCTAGGGAGCATCTGGGTAGGGCTTCATCGTTCCCCTCGGAGTCCTGTTAGGCTCTCCCCACTTCTCCTACACAGTATCTGCCCCCAGCCACAATGCCTTCTGGGCTGGTTTGCCCGGATCTCGCCTGCACCGGTATTGCCCTCTGCTTCCCGAATTCTACCCATCCTGAAGCCCTCCCTGACTTCTGCACATGTAGCCAGACAGGGGGGTGGCTTGTTTTTGACATGGCTCTTGTCTTCCTAGAGGGGAGCCCCTGGAGGGCAAGACCCTGATGGGGATAGGAAGTGGGCATGGGATGGGAGCCTGTCTCCTGTGGATTAGAGTCAGACACTAGGGCCTCGAAGGGAGCAAAGTCCTAGCGTGTCTCTGTCTCCTGGCCTCCTGGGATTTTGTTTTTCTTTTCTTTGCTTACAAAAGTGGAAGAAGAAAAGACCTCAGCCATCATTCTGCTTGTTAAAAGTGGGTACAAGAAACCAGGCGTGGTGGCTCAAATCTGTAATCTCAGCATTTTAGGAGGCCAAGGTGGGAGGATTGCATGAGGCCAGGAGTTCAAGATCATCCTGTACAACAAAGCTAGACCTCATCTCTACAAAAAGCAGAAAAATTAGCCGGGTGTGTGTTTCATACCTGTAGTCTCAGCTACTCAGGAGGCTAAGGCAGGAGGGTCGCTTGACCCCAGGACGTCCAGGCTGTGATGAGCTGTGATTGTGTCACTGTACTCCAGCCTGGGTGACAGAGTGAGACCCTGTCTCAAAACAAAACAAAAACAAAGTAGATACAAGAAGCAGGCTCTGGGCTAGCTTAACAGGTGAGGGTGGTGGTAGAGGGTTGGAGGGGAGGTTGTCTCCCAATTGTACCCTCTCCCTCTGCTCTCCCTATCCCCATCCCAGTTCCAACACATGTCCTCAGCACAAAGACCCTAGACTGGCAGGAGAGGGGCTCTGTGACCTGCTGCAAGATTGGAGGGACCCCCACAACTCTGAAGTGTATGCATGTGACCAAGAGTGTTGGCAAAGGGACCACGGCCGTAATTTCTCAAAGCAGGACAGTGACACCATCAGCATGGGTAGAAAATGGGGGAACAAGGCTTTAATCCCTGAATAGCTGAAGGGTGGCTGCAAGGTTCTATCCCTTGAGACCTTCAGGAAGAGGGTCCTGACTCCCCTACCTCGGTCATCATGGGCATGAGAGAGTGGGCTCCCTCACCCTCACTGTGTGTCATGGGGCTGGAAGGTGGTCCTGAGTTCCTTGCTGCGCTCACAAACTCAATCCCTTTTGGGCTCAATTCATCCGACCTCCATTCACCAGACATTTAACCGCTCACTATGCCCAGCAAGATGTCAGCTCCACAAATATTCAGTGTGCATGTTCTGAGTGTCAAGACCTAAAATAGATGCTAAAAATTTAGAGGTTTCTGTAACTAAATATGGGCCCGATGTGTATCCGTGAGATTCTCCTCACGATCTGTAATCCTTGGCCTTGAATCTCAGCACTGCCACTGCCTTGCTGTGTGATCTGGGACCTGTTGTTAACTTCTCCCTGCATCAGTGTTCTCACCTGTAAAATAGGTTGCTGTGCCCACTGAGTGAGTTGCCATATGTAAAATGCTAGATCTACTATATGGTTATTTCCCAAGTTCCTACTATGTGCAAGACCCTGGGCAAGATGCTGACCCCACTCCCCTGATCCCAGGGTGCTTATTCTGTACTCTGTGTCCACCCACAAAGAGATCCCTGTTTGGGTAGGAGTGGGTGCCCTTAGGCATACTCCCCCTGGACTGCAGCTCAGGAGACCAGAGCCCGGGACTGGCCCTGGGGACACTGTGGGCCGTCGGTCAGAAGCCGCTGCTTAAGGCTTCAATGGACTCCCAGATAGAGTCAACCTCAGGGAGAAGCAGTGGGCATCAGCTGTGAGTCCTTCGGGGGTGCTAGACTCCATTTATGGTGAGGTCACTTATGAATATTAAATTCTTTGCTCCAGGCTCCAAAGATTCCCACTGCCCTGCTCTACCCAAAAGCCAAGGTTACAACTGTAATAAACAAAGCTGCCCTTCTCCAGGAGAAATGTACGCTGTCTCTCTCTCTCTCACACACACACACAAACACACACACACATGCCATGCAACATCAAAGGAAGAAGGAGGGAGGTGGGAAGCACCGGGGTGGGCTGACTCCCAGGGCATGGGCGCGCCTCTCTGCACTACCCATGGCTTTGAGGCCCACCTTCCCGTTACCTCTATCTCTCCATATGTACTTACAGAGTGAGGTGCTGGGAAGATGGTCACCAAAGGCAACCTGAGTTTAACTCTTCAAAAATAAAGGGAGTTTCCAGGAGAGGGTGCTGTTGGCACGTCCTGCGTGTGTGATGTGGGCTCCGGGGCCTGCAGCCTGCAGTGGGGGCACACATAGCCTGCCCTGCCTGGCTTCAGGGGCAGGCAAAGGCTGGATGGGTTTGGGAGGGAAGCAGGAGTGGGGGCTGTGTAATGGTAACTTTGGTGCGCTTGTTGAGGCTGGGACCGAGGAACCTGCCTTTTGACCAGCACCTCTAGTGCCAGCTGATTTAGGAGGCCGATGCTGTGGACAGGATGAGAAGGCTGGTGGAGAGATTGGGATCAGGTATTCCTCACCCTCCCCCAGGAGCGGAGGGGCCAGTCTGAGTTCAGTCTGAGTCTCCATGTGACGAGAGTCCTGCTTTCTTCGTTCTCCGGGAGAACAGAATTGGAGCCTTGGAAGGGTTTATTGGTCTTCTGGGAGGCTGAGTCCCTGAGGGACATTTGCCTGCTTCAAGGGGTCTGGGGTTGTAGCTGTGGTGCTGGCATTCAAATGCATGTGTGACTCAGGGTTGTCACCTTGTGGGGCAGTGCTGCCGCCAGACAGCCCAGGGCTGAGTTGCAAGGACACAACGATTAAGATGATTAAGCCAAGGAGAGAGCAGGGAGGGGCAACGAGCGAGAGGCAGGCACACAGAACACAGACAGCGCCCACAACCGTGGGGGGACAGGCACAGGGTGGCCGAGGCAGGGGCAGGGCAGAGGGGTAGGGAAGGAGACAGACACACCACGGACTTGGGAAGAAGGCGACTCTTTCCAGAAAGTGGGGGGGAGTCGGATGATTTTGTCTTCCAGAGAGCTTTTCCCTGGGAAGCTCAAGAGACGGGACAGGAGGCAGCCAGGGCCATGGAGCAGGGGCTGGAAGCCCTGCATTTCATCTGCCTGCAGGTCTCTCTGTCTTCCTATCCCCACTGCCTCCCTCCTCCTTTTCCTAGTTATCTATCTTGAGTGTCTACTCTATGCCAGGCAACACACGAACACCAGCTTCTGTCCTCATGACAACCTTCAAGGCAGGTGCTAGCAACTCCACCCTCCACAGAGCAGAAGGAAGGCTGCGAGTGTCTAGGACTCTGACCCTAGCCTGTTACCACGGTCCTCCTCTTGTGCTGGTGGTTGGTCATTGCTCAGCAGGAGGAAGCCCCTTGTGGGTGCAAGATTCTATGCAGGCAGGCTGGGATGGGGGTGCATGTGGGGAGGCACTGGGGACTGCTTTGATGCCACTACCGTACCTAACCCAGGAGCCCTCGACACCCACAGGCAAGAGCCAGGTAGACTTGGAGAGTGAGGACTTTGTCTTGTGGGCTGGGGGCTCCCAGGAGAGTGAGTATCCACGTGTCCCTTGCACAGCTCCAGGCTGAAGAAGCTGGGCCAGGTCTGAGCGACCCAAGTAGTCCCCTGGGGTCCTCCCTCAGGATTGCTGCCAGGCTCCCTGTGGAGAAGGCTTGGGCAGCGGATCACACGGGTTCCTATTCAAATCCTGGTTCTGTCTCTGCCAAGCTGTGTACCTTCAAGGAGGGTCCTGGGCCTCTTGATGACAGCTTCACTCTTGGGAAATTGTCCCAGCCTCTAGCGTGTAGGTTAGATGAAAAATCTATGCAGCGAACCCAGCACAGTTCCTGGCACACAGCAAGCCCAGTACATATCAGCTAATGTTTCCTTACTTATTAGCATAATCATGGACCCTCCTTTGATAACTGGCTCTTCCCTCTCTCCCTGCCTCTCCCAGTTCCTTAGCTCCCTAGTCCTGGCTCTTCCTTACTGTGAAGCTTGTTTTCAGAGGGTCTACTAGGTGTCAGGGACCACTCTTGGACAGGCCATGGTGTTGCTGGGGACAAGATTAAGTTGGTGGGACACACAGGACATTTTCTGTGTGCAAAGTCCTATGGTCTACACAAGACACATCAGGCTTTCTTTTTCCCTCAAGGAGCTTCTGCCAAATAGGAGAACCATGGCAAGTATACGAGTGACTTCACTCATTCACTCACTCACTCACTCATTCACCATTAAAAAAATTTTTTTTTGAGTCAGGGTCTCATTCTGTCACCCAGGCTGGAGTGCAGTGGCACTATCATGGCTCACCATAGCCTCAACCTCCTGGGCTGAAGCAATTCTTCCATCTTAACCTCCTGAGTAGCTGGGATGACAGGTGCCTGCCACCACAGCTAGCTAATTTTTTAATTTTCTGTAGAGACGAGTCTTCACTATGTTGCCCAAGCTAGTCTTGAACTTCTGGGCTCAAGCAATCCTCCTGCTCCAGCCTCTCAGAGTGCTGAGATTATAAGCATGAACCATGTACCTGACTTCCATTAAAAGATTCTTCACTGTATGTCCAACAGTGTGTCAATTGCAGAAGTGAGGAAATACGGTAAAATCCTGCCACAGCACTAGAACAGGAATAAGAAAAGAATCATCTCATAAAAGGCAGAGCCCCATTACTGTGAGGCTAATAAAATGCCACAGGGGCTGCCTGTGCAGCCAGCCAGCCAGCCAGCCAGGGCCCCAGAGTCCAGGAGCCCATCCCAAACACACAGCACCCAAATTCACATCCTGGTGAGGTTCCTCCTAGTTATAAGGTTCACCCTCACACACTGGTTTATGGGGGGTTCTCGTGTGTGTTATCTCACAGTATCCTGACCCCTGGTGTCACTACAGATACTGCATGGAGAAGGAAAGTGACCTGCCCATAGTTTCCCTTCATAGACCATCAGAGCTGGGACCAGAACCCCAGGCCTCGTGTGCACCCGGTGCTCTTTTCTGCCCTGGGCCTCCCTCCCCCACTGTGGGGTGGAGGCAGCCGGTTTGTTCTTCTGGGGCTTGCTGGCTCCACAGCCCCCAGGAGCTCCCAAGCATCTCCGGCCCACCCGGCACATCCTTGACCACTGGAAGGCTCAGGGCCTTCTTGGGAGCTCAGCCGCAGTGCCACATGGGTCCTGGGTAGGTGTCTGTACCCTCCATCCCGGGGGTTTGACCTTCTTTTGTGATTTGGACCTGCCCTGGTGTCCAATGCTCCTGAGTTTTTTAATTGATGGTATGTCTTTTGGGGGGTGCTCCTTCACTTATTCAGTCCCTCTTCCCACCACTGTCCATTTACTCCACGTGGGTTGAGCTCCCCAATGGCCAGAGGGCCAGTACGACTACATGATTCTTTGTGGTGCTGGCGTCACCATGCATCTGCTTCCCAGCTGAAACTGAAGGGCGCCAAAATCTCCTGTCACCAAGGCCCTGAGGCCCGTGGGAGATGGCTGGAGCCTGAGCCTTGGCAGGAGTTCTACAGGACTCTTATTTCATCCTCTGAGGAGGGTGAGGCCAGGACCAGCCTGGATGCTGGCAGAGGACAGAGGCAGTTCTTCTCTTCCCTCAAGTCAACAGTTCTCTGAGTCATGGCTCCAGCCCACTGCTTTCCAGAAGTCACCCTGTCTGCAGCCCCAGGGTTGGCCGAGCCCCCTGCCATCCTCTCCTTCTCTTGCCTGTGCCTTCAGTGGCCATGGCCGGGCATGTCCGGCTCTGAGGTGTTTGCCGGCTGGCTGGGGATAGGATGTGGTAGCTGTCCCATCTTTTTCTCCTGCGCAAGTGCTGGCCTCCAACAGCATTCTGGCATCTGGGAGGCTGGCGGGAACTGCCACGAATGACTCTGACCGCCTTCAAGGGCACTGCCAGGAATAGATGTGGCCACCCCACTGCCTGCACAGGGCTGGCAGCCTCGAGTATGTCTCGACTCTGTGCTTCCCAAGAAGTGCTCAGCCCCACTGCCCGGTTCCTAAGGGATGAAAGCTCTGTTGATGCTGGACCTTGAGCCTCAGAATATGTCCAGCACCTTCCCACAGCATGGCCCAGCAGACGCTGCCCGCCTACCCCCTGGGCTGAGCCCGCCCGCTGGCCAGTCACCCAGAGGCAGAGCCAAGCTGACTGCTCGATGCCAACACAACCCAGGCCTCACAAGCACCCCAACGGGTCTGTCCCAGTAGGATATCCTTAGCGACGGAATCATACCCATTTGCCTTTTGGCCAATAAACAACATCAAGGAGATGAGGTGACTGGCTCTGAGTCACAGCTTGCCAGTAGCAGAAGTGAGCCACCAACCCACAGCTCCTTGCCCCAGCTCAGCAGCCTGTGTCCACAAGAAAGAGACGCTTCAGGATCAGAGGTCAGGGAGGGCTGCAGGAAGAAGGAGGCATATGAAGCCTTAGGCAGGTGGGATCCAGGTCCTGAGAGAAGAGGAAGGATGTCATCCTAAGGCATGGGGAAGTGGGGTTGCCTTTAAAGAAGAGTGAGTGGGCCAGTGTGACTAGGACAACAGGATCAGAGGGAACAGGAAAAGGGAGAGGGTGGGCTATGGCTGTGTGGAGCCCAGGAACAGGGATAGGGACAGGGACAGGAAGACAGGAAGGGAGCTCAATCACAACTCTGCTTCTAGACAGGTGGGGGACATCCTGCCACTCACTCATTCTGTCTCACAGGGTTCACTGAATAGCTCCAAGCCACTGAGTGATAGGTCCTGTTCCAGGATCTGAGGACACAGCAGCAGACAGAGTTCTGCCCTCAAGAAGCATACAGTCCAGTGGAGGGAGACTAGCAGTCAACATGCAAGTCAGGGCACGACTGTTTGGATGGTGACGGAAATAGTAAGGCAGAGTAGTGGAGGTGAGGGAGGACAACTGGGGCCAGAGGACAGCTATTTTATATAGGATGGTCAGGGAAGGCCTCTCTACTAAGGTGACATTTGAGAAGAAACTAGAAGAAAATAAAGGAGTGAGCCAAGTGAGCATTGAGAGAAGAACTTTACAGGCAGAGGCAGCAGCAAGTGCAAAGGCCCTGGGGCAGAAAGGGACTAGACAGAGTCCTGAATTTGTAACCTCACGGTATGTCCCTAATTTAGTCTGAGGCCCTTTGAGTTCTGGTACCACTCACTGCCCACCATTCATTCCTGTACCTGCAGGCAGCCCTGAGCAGGTGACCCAACTCAGGGAGTAGGACATCAGACCTTCCTGGAGGGGTGCAAGTCTGTGGAGGGGCTAGCAGGGGAAGGGGAGAAGGTTCCAGGCAAGGGAAGGGCAAGGGAGGATGGAAGTCTCAGAGGCTGGAGGAAGTATGAGTTGTGCGTGTGTGTCTGAGTATGAGTATGTGTGAGGGTATATATGTGTATTTGCGTTTTTGTGTGAGCGCGTGTATTGTGTGCATTGAGAGGAAGAAGGAGGCAGAGCGGTCCTGTTGTGGCTGGAAAAGCCAGGCTCCTGGGAAAGGGAAGAGAGCAACCGGGTGCTGCTATGTGCCCCTTCTCCATGAGGACCCAGTGTGTTCTCTCTCCTCTTTGTGTTTGTGTCTGCGCAGTGTCTGTCTCTGGATCTCTGCTCCTGAGTCTCTGTCTTTGTCTCTGAGAGTCTCTGGGTATCTCTCTTTTCCTCCACTCCCCCTCTTTCTCTCAGCACAGGAAGAGTCCTCCCTAGAAGAACTGCTGTTTCCCTGGCCGCTCCACCCCCTTCCCTCCCTAGGTTTTTTCTCCCGCTCCTTATTCAAGGCAGATGAAGTGCGCACAGCTGCTCCCGGCTGAAGCGGGCCTTAATTGCACCCCCGTTGCCATGGCGATCCCTGATGATCTCCATGACTGGAATGTCGCCCTCCCGATCTCCCCCCGCTGGGGCCTCGGGCAGCATAGCCTCGCTGACCCCACGGGGCACCCGCCTCACCTGGCAGGGCTCCCCCAAGGGCCTCTCCCTTCAACCTGCACCGTCCATCACCATGCCTGCAGGGCTGTGGTGGCGTCTGGTCACTTTTTGGGGCTTTCCCGGCTTCAGTGTATCCTAACGAGGGATAACACATGCGTCTGCCGCCAGCCTTGGCCCAGATTTTGGGGTGGGAAGGAGGCCACCAGGCTCCGAGGTCTGTGCCTGGGCCCTATCTTCTCACCTGTCGCTCTGCCACCACCCACCCACCACCTGAGTGCGACTGTGGGGGCCTTTTTGTCAACATGCAGCAGCCCGTGTGCTGCAGTTTCTGTCTGAAGGAGCCCGGGTTTGGGAGGTGGTGGGCACTGGCTCTGCTAAGGGATAGCCAGCAGGGTCAGGCTGCCTCCAACCCACTGCCAAAGACGTGGGCAGAGCAGAGGGGCTGGGTGGCCCCACAGGACACCTCCAGGGGGTGGGGGACACTGCCAGGAGTGTAAGCCTGAAAAGGAAGGTGGAAAGTGTGGTGTGGGCTGTGTGTGTTTGTACGCGTGTGCTTGTGTGTGTCTGTGCGTCAATGTGTGTCTGGCACATGCATGTTTTTATGCGTGTATATGGTGTCTGTGAGTATTTGTGTGTGCGTGTGCACGTGTGTTCATGTATGTATATGGTGTGTGTGAGTGTGTTGTGTGCATGCACTTGTAGCATGCGTGTGTGTTTGGTGTGTGCCCATGCACAAGTGTGTGTGTATATACGTGTGCTTGTGTGTGAATATATGTGTCTTGTGCGTGTGTGTACGTATGTTTTGTGTGTATGTGAATGTTCATGCATGTGCACGTATGTGTGTGGTGTGTTTCTCTGTGTGGTATGTGCAAGCATGTACACATGTAGCACGTGTGTTTGCATGTGTGTTCCTGTGCACATGTGTGTGTGTGTGTATGTGTTTTCCTGTGGTCTGGCCCACAACCCTGCTTTGCACTCCCCTCCACAGGGCCCCCCCCACCCGGGCTGGAATTCATGCTGGGCCTCACAGGAATGAGTGTTCACAGCTCAGTGGCTCCTGACAGGGGTCGGGGAAGGCAGCTGTATTTAGCGCCCAGTCAGCACGCCCTGAGGAGCCCTCCAACATGACCTGGGACGCCTCTGAGCCGCCCACAAGCACCGTTGCTGGCTTTTTCCCTCCTGGTACCTACTCTTTCCTGGGCAGCCCTGCCCCAGGCCCTCTATCAAGTAGGGGCTGGAATGAAGTGGGCTCCTTGAATCCTGGGTCTGATGGGCCTGCCCAGACCCTCTCCCCACCCAGCAAGCCTGGAGGTGAGGCTGGGTGGGGGTCCCTGGCACTTTCTGCCTTACCTGCCTTTCTTGGTATTTGAGCCCTCCTCTGCTGGGCACCTGGGCAAAGCTCAGCCCTGCCTCTGTGGCCCCTTCCCTGGGCTGGCATGTGTCACCTGCCTGCCTGCCTGCTGGTGAGAGACAGGACCCATGAGGCGTGGACTACAGCATCGCAGACATCCTATTCTGTCAGTGTTGGTGACCACTGAACTCACACCATCCCAAAGCCACACTTGGCAATGCCATAATGGTAACAACAGCAGCAGGAGTAATAACAGCCACGGCTTATTAAGTGACCGTCATGTGCTGGGTGCTGCGGTTGAGCCCTAGCCACCATGGCGTTCTCTCTCACAACCCTTGAGGCCAAGACTGTCACATCTCCCCTTAGATGGGGAAACAGGTGACGCCTGCCCAACCAGGCCACTCAGCAATCAGTGGTCAAGCTTGTGGGGCCCTGAGGTGGACCCAGAGGCCTGTGGCGGCCCCACTCTAGGCCCTAAGGGTAGGGGGGTATTTTATTTCTCCCTGGGCTGTCAGGTCCCAGCACTTCCTATCTGAGGTAGGGCCTCAGGACCAGGGGGCTAAAATGTCACCTCATGTGCTATGTTGAAAGCAGAGCTATCTAGGGCAGGACTTCTGCCACTGAAGCATCACCCCACTGTCCCCCTAAGTTCCCTGAACACTGCCAAGGAATCGTCCTCTCTCTCTCTTTCAGACCCTTGTATGTAGGCTTTCATACAGACTAGCTAAATAAGTAAAGGTGTCCAAGAGCAAATGCTTCAGTTCATTCTGACTTCTCCCTTTCCGCAACTCCATGAGGGTTCTGGAATTTACCATCTGAGGCCCCTGCATTTCAGTCTCCTTCAGGGTGTGAGGGCCAGGCAGGGGTGTGAGGGGCAAGGAAGGGGTGGGAGGGCTGGGACCTCATTGCTCTGTGCAAACATCCCCTCCTACCTGCAGAAAAATGTTGCCTGGCCTTGTGGACTACTCCCAGTCCTCCGGAGGAGGAAATGCCCCAGCCTCCCCTCAGATGCCCACTCCCACTTCCTGACCACACGTCTACACCTGACTTTGCCTCACCTCCAGATGCCCTTTGCCTGGCATGCCCTTCCTCCTCAGTTCTGCCAATAGAAAGTATTCCTTGTAAGGTCTAGTACTTTTGCCGCTACCTCTAGGAACAATCCCCTGGCCGACAGAGGCACTGTCCTCTCTTTTGCAAAACTGACCACGTGGCATGGTGTGCTCCTGTCGTTTGCTGAATGGAATTGTGGATACAATGAGGCAGTTCGGGGGGAAAGGGCTGCATGTCTGGGATGCTCCCCAACCTTCTATCCACTGCTGATACTCAGGAGCATTCTCTAACTCACCCTCAGCAGCCCTCAGGGTCATGTTCCCACAAAGCTCCCAAGGAGGAGATTTCTAGTTGGAGAGTGTCTCCATGGAGAACTGCATATGTGCCTCTCTCTGGAGGACTGGTCTCTGCCACCAACCTTCACCGGGGCTGGAGGGTACTGGCCTCACTTTAAGGGAGACAGGATTTCAGGGAATGGGATCTGTGAAGAGGCTGAACCTTGAACTGGGAAAGATATGGATGGAGAGAGGTGATTTAGGTGGAAGAAGCCTGAGGGCAATGGCACAGAGGTGTGACCCAGCATGGGGCCTCTGGGCCAATGCCCTGTGGGGTGAGGAGGCTGGCCCTCCGGGGGTGGAGGTCAGGTCGAGGTTAGGCTGCAGATGGTCCATGAGGAAAGGCGTCAAGTGCAGACTGCAGTTGCTGGATGGTAGTGGCTGGGAACCAGGCTAGTTATTAAAAGGAAATGTCCATAGGAGCCTCTGCCCCACCTTTGCTCCCAATAATACATAAGGGAAAAGAAAGAAGCTTATTTCCCCAGCAGAACTCATGAACTCCCCACAGACAGGGACTGGATTTCTCCCTTCTCCTCCTTCCACCCCCATCTGATCTAACCCAGGTCCTGTTTCTCAGGCTGACCTTGGCTTTCGCCTGGAGTTGGATGGGGTGGCCTGCTCCCAGGAGCCAGCATTCCTCTCCACCATCTGTCTTCCCAGCCATAAGCCCATGCTTTGACTCCAGACAGAGGCATCCCATTCAGAAAGGGGAAGTTGTAATTCAGGTAAAAAAAAATCACCAGAAATAGCAAAGATTCGTGCTCTGGGAAGTAGGAGGCAAATTCCACGCCTGTGCAGCCCACCAGGTGGAGGGAGATTCTTGTTGCCCTGAAAGGCACTGGGAGTTACCTCAGCATGCACCTGGACTCTGAGCCACTCTGGGGACCCTGCAGGAGGCAGGTAGGCTCTGTCCAGTGACACTTACTCCATTCAAATGATGCTAGTCAGACTGCCAGACTCTTCCATGGTTGGATGGGGAATATTCCGCCCTCGGCAGGCCTCCTTCCTGACCCTGAGCACCACCTGAGTACAGTCAGCCCCCACACAGCCTCCCTGGTTCTCATTGGTGTGTCTTCTGACCTTGTCTGCTGGAAGCTCCCTGAAGGAAGGCGTGTGGTTTCACCTTCCCTGAATTCAACTCTGTTCATACCCAGCAAAAGCCAGGCAGCTGCTGTAACCGCATTGACATCAGTGAGGGCTGTGCTAGGACATCCATCAATACGGAAAGGTCTGTTGAGCCTCAGGAAAAAAACAGATCGAGTTGGCCTGCGTAGGATGCTTGACTCTCAACATCATGCTTTGTTTAATTAACTGGCTCCACTGGGGGCCGTTAACACACTAAAAAGATATTTTTTCAAATCACATGACCAACCTTGGGAATTAAAGAGTCCACTAAACACATTGTTTCCGCTTTACCAGGCTCAGGGACCAGCCTATGGATGTGCTAAGGCCCCTAATGAGGACAGCGGCCATCAGTTAAATAACAGGCCCTTGCTTGCTGTCACCATTGTGGGGACGCGGCCCCCATCCCTGGAGCCAACTCTGGCCTGACCAAAGTCCCATCCCATCTCTCTGGTGAAAGCGTCTTCCCACAGGGCAGCCCAGAATGTGCATTGCTAAGTGGTACTTTGGGGAAAAAATAATTCACATTCATATGTATTTCTCTTCCTCTCCACTGCAGATCACTGAGCTTTTGAATATGAGAGCCTTTTATTTCCTTAAAACAGCAGCGCTTTCATTTAGTTCTATGGATTTAAAACATTGAGAGGTGGGAGGAGACTTGCGAGGCTGTGAATTTCTCTGGGCTGCCTACCTTTGGAAGGATAACCCACACCAGGTGTCGAGCGTCCTATATCTGGACAAATGTTAATTCTCCTTTCCTTTGTCTCAAGGCTTAGGATTTAATTTGCTTAGAAGGTGCATGTGAGTGAGGTCTTCCCTGTTCTTTATTTTTCTACCCCTTCTTCTCCCTCCCCTCCTCCTCTTCCAACACATATTCACTTGCCTGCACTCCCCTGGTATCCCCTCACTTTCTTGGGAAAGCACAGCCTGGAGCAGAGGGTAGGTGGCCCCATGACCTGGGCTATTAGGGGCAGGAAGAAGTGTGCCTGTCTTTCCAGGTCCCTCTCTTTCTAGGCCCATGATTGCAGAACCAGAACTGACAGGTCTGAGCCCACAGCACTTCTGTCCCAGTCTTGTGGAGTCAGGGCTGTGGACACAGTATCTGATCCTACGCAGTCAGGGAAGGACGATGGAGATGTATAGCAGATTTCTGCAGCAGAGATAGGTTCTCAGATGCAGGGTTTCAGGACATAGATGGTCGATAGGAGGGAACACAGCAGGGAGTCTTGCCGCGAGAATGGCTGATTGTAAACCCAGAGCTGGGACAGGCTGAAGCTTGGGCCCAGCAGCCAAATAACTGCCCCAGGGCTCTGCAGGGAAGACCCTCACCCTGATCCCACTGAAGGCCAGAGGATTCTCCACTTGGTTCCTGCAGCTTCCTTCTTTTGGGGCTTGTCTCCCCCACTAGACTGGAAACTCCCTGAAGGCCAGGCTCACTCTTCTATTTCCAGCACCAGAAACACCTTTAGTGACTTCTTGTTGCTGAATCTGGGCCCCGTGGCTTCTGATCTTTTCCAGAGACCCCTGGAGTGTCATAACTGCCCTTGGTCACTTGCAGCAGAGAGGACCTTAGAGCCCGAGTTATGCAAGGTGGATTCCCAGTCTTGACCTTCCCTTTCAAGTCCTCGTCTCCATTTCATACCCTAAAATCATCTGCCATCATGGAGCTTGGGGAGGACCCAGGAAGGGACCTCAGTAGGGTGACCTGTGCTACCAATGTCAAGTCCCTGAAAGAACAGGACTACTTCTGCCAGCCCAGAGACCTGCCCTCCCTCGATGGGCTGAGAGGTGGGGAGGCTTTGCCTCTCAGTGTGCAGACCCTGAGTTAGCAGCCTGCCTTGTCCTGCCCCATCCAGTCTTGCGCCTCTGACAGTCCATGGACCCTGAGGGACTCAGGGCTACTCAGCTCCACGATGAACATGACACCCTTATCTACAGGGCTGTATCTTGTCCAAAGAACCTCTGCAACTGTCTTCTGATCAAAGACAGAAGGGTCTTTGGCCTCTTGGGTCAAAGACAGGGTTGGTCTTCTTAGTACCCATTTACAGTGGAGGAAACTGAGGCCCAGGCAATCAGGTGACACACCGTCACGAATAACAGAGCCAGGACTGCCTCTCCTATGGATGCTCACTTTGGGGTTGTTCCTGGTGAACCACAGCCATGCCCAGGTGAGAGGCAGAGACCCATGTGCCGTTCTCTGGGCTGTCAGTCTAGTGATCATCTTCTCTAGGCAAGGGGCATAGCCTGAGACCATCCCCAGGAGCCCCTTTTAGCCACAGGGCTGCATGTTTGGGGATTTAGCTTTCATCTTCTCTGCTCTTTTCTTCATATTTGAATGTGACACTGTCTGGTCCTCAGAGGCTTACAATATGACCCTGGCCCACGGACCTTCCCAGGCCTCTGTCATTGGCCCCCCTGGGAGCTCCTGAGGTAGCTTCTGGGACTGGCCCCCATCCCGAAAGGGTAGTGTGAGGGAGATGGGCCTGGTTCTATCACGGGAGCTTGCAGAAGCTGGGCTGCCTCCTGGAGCAGGACGGCTTCTGAATGTCTGGGGCTCTCCTTTTGGGACAAGGAGCTGGCTTCATGTGGCTTTATCATGAAGATCCTGCCTGAGCTGCCTCTAGAATACAGCCTACGATGGCCCCTAGCGGCCTCCTGGGCCGTGGCTGAATGCACCAGGCCTTCCTCTCCTCTGAGGCATCTCCCTGAAGACATCCCGCCCTTCCTGAAAGCCCCCTCTGAACACCGAGTCAACTAGCTCTCCTGGGACCCTCACACCCTGAGACCCAGGGCTAAGAGTCTCGTTGGGCTGCTGGGAGTATGTAGAACTTAGAGAGAGGATGAGGGGGAAGGAGTCTGCTACCAACCCACTTCCCTGGCAGCCACTCAACAAATCCAGGGAATTAATAGGAGCCACACAAAGCCCTTGATTTGCTCCAGAGATCAAGGGTCAGCCTGAAGACCTCATTAATTAACCAAGCAAGGCTTTCTGCTATTGACAAGGTCTAGGGGCTCGGCCTGGGAACAGACCTCACAGCCCGCAGCCCAAAGACCATCCCCAGCCCCCACCCTCTTCCTTTCTCCCACTCAGCGGTTCCCACCGGCCTCTTCTACCCTTAGAGTCCAGCTTACCCAGGAGGCCCTGGTCTGGCAGGACCACGAACTGTGGCCCAAGACACACGATGTCTTCCTGTCCCCCATCCCTGCCCACTCATCCTCCTGCCCTCTCTGGCATAATATTCGAGGCTCCGGGGATCCAGGCGTGATCTGGCTCCCACACACCTTCAAACGCTGCTCCTGGGTGTCTATCACCAGGGAGAGGATATGACAAGCTGATTCACACCGAGGTGTCAGGCGGAGGGTGTTAGCAGAGTGGGTGGGTGGGTGGTGATTTCATTTTAATAAGGGTCACGTGTGAACTCTACAGCGTAAGTTCTGATGGTGGGATTTCAGGCGTCAAAGATGGGTCAGGCAGCAGGATATTTCGGGCAAGGAGCCCTTCCCAGGGACTGCCAAGGTCATGGCATGGGGGAAGCAGCCTTCTGTGCGAGTGGCTGGGCTGCTCTGCTCTTCCTCCCATCAGGCCCAGCCTCTTCCCATGGGTGTGAAGGTCTGAGTAGCTGCTTTGGTTCACTCTTTTCCCATCTCTGGACCACTGAGTCATCCAAGGGCACACTAGAACTCCCGCCATTGGGAGTTTTGTCTTGCCCAGGTTGCACTCTAGCAGAGCCTTCTCCATTGAGACACTGACTTTCCATTCAGATGTTGCTGAAGAGGGGACCCTGTTCTCACCTCCGAGCCACTTGTGTGACTGGGCTTCTCACCTCCTGGTGTGGACAGAGGTTCTCCAATCTATTATTGGGGCCCAAGACCAAGGAGACCTTGTTGCAGTTTGCAGTTCCCCTGCTGTGACATTTGTAGAGTCTCTTGCAGAGCCAGCTGTTTCTTGAAGGGTTTGTCGCTGGTTTTTGAGCCTGTGCTGTTTGTAGAGTCTGTTGTTTGCAGAACGGGCATCACACGCAGAGCTCATCACTATCTGCAAAGCTTGCTGCTGCTTGGGAAGTTTCTCGGGGTTTGCAGAGCCTGATATTGCTGACAAAGCTCCTTAGGGTTTGTAGACCCCACTGTTGTTGGTGGAGCCTGTTGTTTGCAGAGCTTTCCCTCTGCTTGCAGAGCTCCTCATTGGTTTTAGAACCAGCTACTGTTTGAAGAATTTATTGTCTTTTGCAGATGCTGGCTTTGTAGGGTCAGCTCACTGGGACTCAAGCTTGTTGCTCTCTGCAGAGCCTGGTGCTGTTCACAGGATCTTTATTTCTTCTAAAGTTCCTCTTGGCCAGAGAACTCGTCTGACATTCCTCGCAGGGTCCATCACTGATGACAGAGCCTTGGGACACTTTTGGATCCTGTCTCTTAAGCCTGGAATACTTGCCCTGTGGTGAATTTTCAAGGATGTGGGGCCATACCACAGGGTTTGACGTATTTTCTTGCACTCATAGATTTTGGACTGAGCTACAGCGTTCAGGTTCCATGTCATCCCCTGTGGTCCCAGCATGTCTCCATGACGTTGGCTCTGAGCTTAGACGCAGTTCCCTCTCTACAGCCAAGATGCTCTGAGCTCTCTCCCATCCAGAGCTAACAGTCTACATAACCAATTTTCCCTTCATTTTTCTCAGAGCTCTTGAACTTGCAGCCAGATTCCTGAATTCTTTTCACCTGTGTCTCAGTAAGATCTTATATCCTGCTGCCTACTTACATTCCTTAGCACAGACACCTGATATTGTCATATCTATAGTCATCTATAGACTTCATGAACATGACATCCTGGCAAGGGAAATAATGAAAACTGGCCAGAGGATTGTGCCATTGGTGAGCCTAACACTGTGCCTGTGGGCCATGTGACCTTGGTCTCCGAGCCTGGAAGGATGCATGACTGTCTTCAGCAGCTCTGCCTAGTTGAGCTTTGCCTTGGGTGGGCTGCACTTTCGTCCCACGGAGAGCTAGTGGGTGTCTTAGCACTTGTTGTACAAGGTTGTCCTTGACTGTAGCTGGTGGCCCCATCAATCCTCATCACCTTTGGACACATTCAGTCTCTAACACCACATCAACTTAGTGCTTTTGTGAAGATACAATTTTCTAAATACAGGGGAGACCCCTCCAAAACTGGAATTTCTTTATAAAAAATTGTATATTTATACTTACATGTTTAAACTTCAGTTACATTCAAAGTGCTCTTGATAGTATCAAGATGCTTTTTCCTATTGAGATGCTTTTTCCACTGCTCAAAGCAGTTTTTGAATCCATCAGTTTGGATGACTTTTAGTGCTTCTGCCATTTTTTGTTTCTACCCTTCCACATCAGCAAAATGTTTTCCACTGAGTACTTTTTCCACCCCAGGAAACAAAAAGAAGTCACTTGGGGTGAAATGGGATGAATAGGGAGGGTAGGGCATGGTGGTCATGTTATTTTTGGTCAAAAACTGCTGACCTCTCAGGGTGGTGTAGGCAGGTTGTTAGAATAAATCACCCATCATGAAAATGGGCAAATGCAGCCAGGCTCGGTGGCTCAGCCTATAATCCCACGCCTTTGGGAGGCTGAGGTGAGTGGATTGCCTGAGCCCGCGGGTTCGAGACCCATCTGGGCAGTGAGACCTCGTCTCTACAATAATAAAAAAAAAAAAATCAGCCGGGCGTGGTAGCACATGCCTGTAATTCCGGCTACTTGGAAGGCTGAGGCGGAAGGATCACCAGAGCCCAGCAGGTCGAGGCTGCGGTGGCCAGGAGCGGCCACTGCACTCTAGCCTGGGCGACCAAGTGAGACTCCAAATCAAAAAAAAAAAAAAGAAAATGGGCAAATGAATTGAAAGACTCTAAAAAAAAAATTTACTGAAGCTGAACACAGTCTCTCACAACAACACTAGCTGGTACACTGATGCCAATGAGTTCTTAGAACACTTATTTAATGGGGGATCCTATACTATAAGGGGATTTTCCTCCAAAAAATTGTTTTTTTTGGGGAGTGGTTCCTTGTACATATGGCCCTGGAAGACCGGGTTTGATGGCATGATTTGTGGTTTGTAATATTGAAAGACTTTTCAAAAAACCAAAAGGAAGATCAATTAGCAATTCCCAGGTACTTTTTACAGAAAACTAGCAGTTCAGATTTTGAATAAACGAACGGTATTGACCAAGAGGGATGGAGTAGAAAGAATCAACCTGACATCACTGGTGCTTCTTTGGAAGTTTCCTAAGGATCCTCACCACCCAGGACCTGCCATGTCTAAACATGAGTGAGTCTGTGTAGAGATTGTAACCCTATGGGTTTCTGCTCTCAGGAAGTCCATGACATGAAAACTCAAGTCGACAGATGATTGCCCATTTTAAATCAGGAGTTCTTTATAACTCCCTGGACACATTTAGCATGGAACATGTTCCTCCAACTAGGAACACAGCTCTGATGCTGAGTGAGGGGTTTCTGAATCACCCTTCTGTCTTCTCCAGGAGGTCTTGGCTGAGGGCATCCTCTGGGCCACCTATTATCATAATGGGGCCTGGATTTTTCCAGTTTTTTCTACCTCTATGCCTCTGGATGGCCAGAGGTGAAGCTTATAAGCAAGTCCCTGAATGAGATGGAAGCAAACTCTTTCTCTTCCTTCAAACCTACTTTTCTGTCCTTTGTTCTCAGAAGAAATTGAGCCCTAGATACTGTCTCACTGCTGGCTTTGTCCACAAGGCCTGAGGCAAGCACTGCTGCTTGGGAGATAATTCAGAGTGCTAATGGCGTACAGATGCATGCTAATTCATGTGCACACACACAAATTAGGCTGCAATTATCACAGGAACTATTTGCTAATGCTGGTTACCATTTGAACCATTACTCAGCTGTTGGTTACCAAAGAAGTCTGGTCACTGGGGCTCAGCACCCGAGGCCTCTAGCCTTGGAAACTTTGCATCAACATCAAGTAACAGCTGTGGGTTGATTGAATGTGAGGGGTAGGTCTCCCAAGGTTGGTTGTGGGAAAGGAACAAACCCCTGGAAAATGACACTCAGATGTCACCAGGGGGAAGGAAAAACTAGAAAGGAAGGCTATAGAATATGTTGCATCCTGTGTGTGGAAGACCAAGGGTGTGCTGCACACGGTGTGTCCATTCCACTCAGCAGCTCTTTCTATTGTCTACTGTGTGCCTGGGGAAAGAGAGGCTCAAAGGGAGAGAATGTAGCCTTATAAGTGGCTTCTAAGACAAGAGTCACCTGTAGAAACAACTAACTAACCCTAGATACAGAGGCTGATCCCCTGATAAGTCCTGAGGAGTCTTCCAGGATCCTGTGGCAGAGACAGGACTGGAGCTCCGGTGTCAAGGGTGGGGGGGTTTTAGTGCAGGGAGAAGAAGGGAACTGTCCTGCTGGACTATGTAGTTGTACATCCCTATGGTCAGAGTCCCTGAGTCCCAGCAGTGGCTTCTGCTCCAGGAGTGGCTGCCACCACCCATTGCTCTCAGCAGCCCTGAGGAGGAAAGTGTCATCATGCACACGTTCAGTTGTGGAGATTCAGGCTGGCACAGGTGGGAGACTAGTTCAAGGTCAGAGGATAGCCCTGGTTGGACTGAATTAGAACATGGGTATGTCTGACTGTTGGTGAGGCCATGCAGAGGGACAAGGCACAACTGGGGAGTCATCGAGGGAGTGGTCCTAATGGTACTGTTGAGGGCCTCCTGGGAGGACCAAGTTCATCCTACCTGTGGGGCAAGTGCGGCCCAGAGATAGTCAGTGAATGATAATGCTTGGTCTCCAGCAAATGAGCAACAGACCAGAGCTGGCGAGGAGCTGCGCCCTTACTGAAAGCACTGCTTAGCCCTTGGAGCACCCCAAGAGGGCAGCAAAGTAGGAGGATGATCTGAGGTTTGCCCGTGAATCCATCTGGCCACCCCTGCCCCAGAAAGGCTTCTCCTTAGATCTCAGGCAGGGAAGAGGAGAAATGAGCATTACTGACCTCTTGGGGGCATTTGGTAGTCCCCAGAGGGCAATTTGCTCAGCTTCTCTCTGGACAGCAGACTGGGGTTCCCTTGCTGGCCCCTCATGCCATATGTCCTCTCCCCAACCTTGCCCATGCTCCCCGGAGGTATTCCTGTCTGGTTGGCCATCCACAGGTCCTGACAGCATTGTCTGGCTTCTCCTGTGCTAATCCTTTCCCCTGTGGACACACTCTGAGATTTCTGAGCTGCCAGCCAGGTAGGCTCCCTCCTGACCACCAGAGATTGGAGTTGACTATGGGGCTGTCAGTATCCATGGGATGGGGCTGAGGCAGGCATTGATGTCCACTCCTCTGTGTTGAGGTGGAAGTTGCGGTCTCCAAGTTTGCCAGGAGAAGAGAGTAGGATTGCTGGAAGATTCTCCCCAGGCCCATGAAGGAAAAGAAAAGGGAGCAGAGTGCATGATGGGTAGACCCGACTTGGCTTACCTTAGATGATGCAAGGTGCACAATGTGTCAGGACCCATGGGGAGGCCTGAGTATTCAGTGGGCACTCTGGGGAGCCCAGCCTGCACACTGGGGCACCAGAGGAGGAGGCCCAGCCTTTGTCCTCAGGGAGGACACACAATGCATGCCCAGAAGTTCCTTAGAGAACGTCCTCCATGAGGACAGGGTGCCTGTGAGGCTCAGTGGTTCTGATGGAACCGGAAACATGATTTACAGGTGCAAACTGGAAATATGAAGCTGTTGTTGGAAAATGATGAAGAATTTCAAGAGGGTGACTAAAGAGCAGGTGGCTAAGAGCAAGGCCCTTATGGAGCCCGTCCGGCTGCAGCAGGTCAAAGAAGGAGCCCCCATGGCCCCCCGGAGAGCCCTTGCTATGCCCTCAGAGGCACCTGACATGTTTATGGACTGTGCTGGATCACTCACAAAGAACTTTTTTTTTTTTTGCACGTTACAAATCGATTTTGTTAAAAAAAAATTTCACTTCATCACAAAAAAATAACCACATTGAACTCACTAAAAAATGATAAAAAACACCATTTTGTCAGAGTCTTAAGTAGCTGGTACAAAGAAATTTTTAAGTCTCTCATTTCATGAGGCCTCTGCAAAGCCCCGTGATTAACTTGGAAAAGACTCTTGCTATTTTCCAGAAGAGGATCCCAAGGCTTGGAGAGATTAAACTGTCTGCCTCAGGTCACAAAAGGAGTCAGAACTGGAACTGAAGACACAACACTTTTCAGACTTGGACCAAGGGATCCTGCCTGCTTCTTGAACCGTCGGACGCCAGTCTTCTGGAATCACAGTGCCACTACCCACTTGGGCCTAGAACTTTCCTTGGAAGGAATTTCCCAGGGCAATGAGCTCTCATTTCCCAGTGTCCCTCTCCAGTCCCCACCTTGCCCAGTGGGTCCCAGCTCCTGACCTGAAGCACCCAGGTCCACTAAGCATTTTTGTTCACCTGGAGTTTATTTAATTATTTTACATTTGTGGTTAGTTTTCTAATCTGTCCTCACCCAACCAAATGTGACATTTTACAGTCAGATTCCTGACTCCTGGCAGGGCCATCCAGGACTGTTAATGAGGTCTCCCTTGGTTTATGGTAATGACGCCCTCCTGTCCCCTCTCTCAAGGGGAGCACCATACCTGCCACCACCAGGCCCCCAGGCTCCTCCTCTTGACCCCGAACTCAGATTGCCCTCCCTGACAGGCCTCCAGTCTCATGGCATATTTACAGAAATGCCACTCAGCAGAACAACCCAAATCAAATGAACGTTAGCGGGAAAGCTGCTAGCTTCTAAATTAGCGGTGCATAATTAGTTTCATGCAGAAACCTCTGGAAAGCACGGGGGCGCAGGCTGGTGAGAGAGACAATTAGTTTTTGCGAGGATGAAGGAGAGAGCAGAACAGGAGTGGGGGATGGTGGGAGGGGTGGCAGGAGGGTCCCTGGGTCAAGGGAGACGCAGATCGCAATTGTAATGCTACACTCCCTACTCTGCCTTCCTGTTGGGGGGTGGCCTTCCTGGTGTCACCAGTTCGAGGCTCTTAAAGATCCCCACCGATGCCTAACTTAGTTCCTCCCACTGTTTTGGCTGCAAACTAGCTCAGTTAGGCCCTTCCAGGCCCCTGGCTGGACCTGCATGGGCAAACACTTTGGCCACATTCGAGGGTCTCAGGGGAGACATTGGAGCTTTGTCCATGTCTGTCCCATGACTCAGGACCCTGCCTGGGGTGGGCCCACTGTTTTAGGCATGGAGGTGTGTTTCCCAGACAGGCTGGTAAAGATCACAGCTCTTTGAGTTTTGGAGCCCTGGCACTCTGTTTTACAGAGCAGCCTTGCGTGGGAGGTCTCTCCCAGGTGGGAAGTTGAGGATCCCTGTGTTAACATGGCACCAGGGCACAGTGTCATTTTCAGGCTTCTAAACTCAGCAAGTTCAGCCCACCCATGCTGGCAACCCTGCCTGAGGAAGGACAGAGGAAGAACCTTCCCCCAGTGCCCTCAGACCCCCTTTTGGGATAGTCGCTTCCTTGTCCGTGATCCTAGAGAATGAGCAGGCCTCCAAGTCCTCAGGACACTGCCACAGGCTGAATCCCCACCATTCTCATTCTGGGCAGGTCTCTTAACCTCCACGGACCTTACCTAGTTTCCTCATCTATCAGATGGCGGTAACAGTACCTCCCCCCTACCACCTACCTTTCTCCAGGTTTTGTGAAAGTCAATAACATTAGAAAGGTAAAGGTTTCTGGCCAGGTGTGGGGGTTCACACCTGTAATCCCAGTGTTTTGGGAAGCTGAGGTAGGAGGATCGTTTGAGGCCAGGAGTTTCAGACCAGCCTAGGCAATATCGTGCCACCTTGTCTATACAGATAAAGAAAAAAAAGTTCAAGGTTTCCTGTCAATGCAGGGTTTTTTTTGACTAAGATATGACAGTGGTGGATGTGGCCTAGTGCCTGGGATGGTGTGTCTCTCAGGTCAGGGTTTTTCTAGGTTTCTAGACCCAGTAGGGAGCCATGCCATGGTCTGCCCGAGGAGAGCTCTTTACACAGAGGCCTGCTGTCTTTATTGCTTGTTATATATTATTTATTTAGTCTTAATTCATAATTGCTTGATTGCCAGAAGATCTTAGTGCCATGGGGACAGAAATGTGCTGCCCAGTCCTCAACAAAGGATGCTTTTCCTGCCCTAAATAAACAGAATATCCAATCAACCACCCATCAAATTGCCTGGCCCTGGCACAAACAGAATGCCACTAATGAGACACAACATGCATTAGCTTAATGCTCTACCAGGGGAAGAAAGCTGGCCTCTGAGTGCCAGCCTGGGCCACGGTGGAGGATAGGAGCGGGCAGCCTCCATGCGAGCACTGGGGGAGGATTCCTCATGGAAGTATCTTGAGGAACCGGGGCTTGTCTCGGAGGGGTCACGGCTGCTGACCCACTCACTCTGCTTTGAGACAATGGGGGTGGACTTGGACCCACTGTGGGCCCAGTCCTGGGTTAGGTGCTGTGGGCACCATCAAAGGAGTCTTGTGTCTGGTCAGGGAGATACATATCATTATATAAAACATGGTGCTTGGAGATACATATGATGTGGCTTGGAGCACAGGGCACTGGTTCATGCAGCTGAGGAAGGGGGCTGGTTCATGTAGGGTAGTCAGGAAAGACTACGTGGAGGAGGAAGGTATGAGCTCCTCCTTCAAGGACCGGTGACAGCTACAGTATGGGCACAGAAGCAGAGGGAAGGGGAGCTTGGGGTGCTGGTGGCGGAGTGATGGGAGCTCAGGGGCTGGGGTTGGGAATGCAGGGAGCCACGGAAGGTCCTGGAGTTCTAGGAAGATCAATCTAGAGTCAAAGGTGACTGTGGGCTGAGTTTAACCAGGTTCTTTCCCTTACTCACTTCTGCCATGCTCCCTCCCAGGCTGGTTGGGGTAAGCCTCCATGAGGACTGGCTTGCTCTTTCTGTCTGCTTTTTATCACTGTCAGCTGCTTAAAGCCAAGCCTGAGACAGCCGCCCTCCCCAGTGGAGCTGAGCGCCCCGAAGAGAAGATGAATGTCTGCAGGCCACAGAGCTGAGATGTTCT
Organism: Carlito syrichta; assembly: GCF_000164805.1. NCBI lineage: Eukaryota > Metazoa > Chordata > Mammalia > Primates > Tarsiidae > Carlito > Carlito syrichta. The sequence continues at coordinate 630,226 of NW_007252908.1, read as the reverse complement.
GGAGGAAGTGGAAGAGGAGGAAGAAGGAATAAACACCCATCACATTAATAAGAGTTTGGGAGAAGTGAGGGGCTGAGGCCAGGAGTCTCCAGATGGTGTTTAGTGAAATGACAGTTTGATGCTTAAGAGGAAAAATGGAACCGTGGTGTGCTGGGAGCTTTGAGCTTCAGGGGATAGAGGTGGGGGATGTGGGCCAGGAAGCCTAGTGTGAGGCCTCTACATAACGAACCTGACCACATCCCATCCCAGGGTCCAGCAGAGCGGGCAAACAACCTCCAAAATATCTGCACAGGGACTCCCACAAAGGAAGTCTGATCCCAAAAGGTCACCCAGCCACCTGCTTATGCATTACAAGAGACCCACAGCTACCGAGAGCTCAGCAGGCCACACTTGTGCCAACACTGGGTCCACACCTAGCCCCTGCTCTCAAAGGCGCACCACCCAGGGTAAGGGATGGGCAGAGAGGTCACACTCAACTCTGGCAAACTGAGGTATGTGCAGGGAATTTTGGGAATGCAGAAGTGGGCATCTTATCCAGGCTTATCCAGACTGGAAGAAGGCTTCCTGCAGAAGGTGACATCTAGCTGAGTTTCAAAAGCTGACCCTGGGCTGACCTGGCAGAAGGAGCTTGGGATACAGGAGAATGCCAGTCAGAGAGGTGGTTGATGGAGCCAAGCCGCGGGAGTAGAGCTGCATGCACACAGGATTTTGGGGGAGTCAGGAGCGAGTGTTATCTTGGTATCAGGCAGGGGCAGTGGGGGAGGATTGAATGGTCATGGGTGGATAGGTGAGGGCCTCATGCCAGCTCGGATGGCACCTGTGGCTGGTAGAGAGTGCATGAAGGGTAATCAGCAGAAGAGTAGGTAATGCACCACCTCTCCCTTCCCTTGCCCACGGCTGGTGCCATTGAGGGTGTCAGAAAACTGCTCGGTTAAACCCTTCTCCCTGACCTGTCTGGTACAGTGCCTGGCATTGCACCACCAGAATGCCCTTCCTCTGGTTTAAAAAGACTCCTTCTAGCATCGCCCTCCTTACGGTGGGCACCTTCTCTGCTCTCACCTGAAGGCAGGAGTATGGGGCCTGTGGGACTTGGAGGGCCCAGACAGGAAGGGTCCAGATGGCAGGAGGCCATTTCTGGCATGCAGAGTAGTCTGGCCTTGCCGTCCTGCATAGGCGGAGACAGCTCCACCGCAGGGAACTCTGGTGAGAGACAGAAGAAGGGCGGTGGCTTTGTTTGTCTGCACTGGGGAGCCACGTGCTTGAGATTATGGGGGGGCAGAATCGAAGGCCACCGTGAAGGCCACTGTGGACCAGGCTGGGGATGAAGTGACGCAGAGGCTGGTGTTGGGTGGAGCCCGCATGGAGAAGGCAGGAGAGGGCAGCGGGGAGACAAAGAAGAGAGAGAGGGAAGGAGAGCCAAAGAGGAGTTGTGGGCTTCGGAATCCATCCTGCTTCCATTTCCCCCCAAGTCACACAGCTGCCAGGGTGCAGACAGATGCTGTGATTAGCATTTTAATGCATTTCAGAGGACCTTGTCCAAACGGCTTTGGAAATCAGAAATCGAGAGTTTATCTTCAGCTGTCCCCACAGAGCTACATTCTCTTTCAATTCTAAAGGAGTCTCAGGGAACATGTGTGCACGTGTGTGTTCACACGTGGGCATGTGCACCTATCCTCTTGTGTATGTTATGTGTGCACACGCATCTGTGATGTACCCATACCTGCCTGTGTACACATATGATGTGCGCTCTGGGGTGTGCGTGTTTGCATGCAGGCATGTGCGTGTGTGAATGTGAGCGTGTGGATGAAGCAGCATCTGTGTGTGTACAAGTGCACTTTGCATCTGTGTGCATATTCTATGTGGGCCTTTTCAAGTGCAATTTTGTCCAAGATCGTTCACGTGGAAGAGTAAGAGCTCTATGTTGGCTGAAAACAGGTCAGTACCGAGTGACTCGGACTGTCAGGGCGTCTGGGCCTCAGGTAATGGGAGATGCATTTTGAATGCGTCTGTGTCTGTTTGACCTGGTCCTAAAGCCGTGTTTTCTTTTTCTTTTTTCAGTCAGAGTCTCATTCTGACTGGATGGATCTTGGCTGGATCATGGCTTACCACAGCCTCAACCTCCTGGGCTCTGTCGACCCTTCTGCCTCAGCCTCTCGAGTAGCTGGGACAATAAGCGTGCGCCACTACCCCTGGCTATTTTTTTTTCTGTAGAGACGAGGTTTTGCTATATTGCCTAGGCTGGTTTTGAACTCTTGGGCTCAAGTAATCCTCCCGCCTTGGCCTCCTAGTGTGCTAGGATTACAGGTGAGAGCCACTGTGCCAGACCTCGAAGCTGTATTTCAAACGATGCCATTGGATAGTATTTTGAACAAGGTGGCATTTCTCAGGTTATAATTCCACTCTCCTTGAACTGTGTTGGCCTCCCAGGTCTGGCCTCTGTGAGATTTTCTGAAGCCCCAGATGGGGAAAAGGCGGTTCCTAGTAGGTCAGGGTAGGGGTGGGCACAGGTGACAAGTGTGTGTGTACTGGGCCATCCAGAGTTCCCTCCACCTGCCTCCCAAGGTTCTCCTCCTTCCACCCCAATCTGGCCACACTTCACAGCTGCCAATTCTGTGAACTGGATGTCACCAGCCATTCAACAAGTTTTAGGAGGAAGGATCTATCTGTACCCGTGTCACCTTCCCTGGACATACTTCCCTGGAAGTAGCACTCAGTCCTAAACACAGACGTCATGGGACCATCTTCACAGCTTAGGGACACTGCGACAGTCACTTTCCTTCTTTAGAGGGGGTTACCTGTGAACTCTGCAATACTGTGTTAGTTTTTAGGGAGCAGGACCACACTGCTGCTTGCTTTGGAGTCTAGGGTCAACTAAAACTCCATATCTTTAACCCCTGCCAGACCAGCTTACTCCTTAGTGTCCCAATGGCAAGATATCTGCTTGCAGTGGCATAGGGTGCCCCAGGGTCACCCTCTAATCAATCTGTAGGGCACAGACAGTGATATGGAGTAGGGGACGCATATGTCAGGAGGGGGGCTGGGGAAGCAGCAGACAGTTCGTTGTGAATTTGTTTAATGTAAATACATCCTCTATTTATCTTTGGCTGTTAATAAATTCACGCATTATTAGAAAATCCCTCATACCCGCAGACCCGCTGCGTTAGATCTGCTCGTTTTAAGAGATTTCCTGTTGGCAGGATTCAAAGCCCACACCTGCAGCCGGCCCAGGCACAAGGATTTAACTAAACGCTGCAGATAATTAGATCAGTTAACCTCGCAAATTAAAACAAGCACATCACATTAGCTCAGTTTATCCTAAAAGAAAATATTAAGTTCCCCCAGATAAATCGTTTAATAAGAATAGAGGAAGATCGCATATCCTGTGTTCCCAGAACCTGAGGGCAGGAGCAAGGGAGGGTTCAATGGTGGCCGGAGAGCAAGTCTGCCTCCGTGGACCCATCTGTCGGTGACCTAGCAGGAGTTAGAGGGGTTTGAGGAACACCCAGACATGGCGAGGCAGAAGCACACACACCCACGAGAGCTCATGGGGTCTGAGAGCATAGAGGGGCATCAGTGGGACCTGGTCCACCCTGTCCCTCCTCATCCTGGACCACTCCTTGTGAATCTCTGGGTGGGTTGTCGGAGAATGGGGGCTCATGCCTATCAGGAAAGGCTTTCTGGAGGGACCCATGGTGTCTTGGCCACTGCAAGTTCCTTGCATTTGTTAGATGCTGAGTACTTCAGGAGTTGGTTGAAGTCTTTGTACATTTCGACCCTACTAAGTCAGAATAGGGGTTAATTTGGACTTTAGGAGAAGTCGGTGTTTGCAAAAATCTATCACAAAATTTTGATCAGCAAATAAGTAATAGGGACAAAATTACTGTATGTAGAAAGGTGCCGTCAACCCAAGAGAGCAGTGTTTGCAAGTGGCTTACTAGTTCTCTGTGTCACTCCATCACTGTACTAATTACATGGGCTTTGTATCTGTTCGTTAAAGCAGCTTGGACATGAACTTGGAAGCGCTGTTGGGTTATCTACTCAAAAGTAATAAAACTTCTCTGAGTACACCCCATGATTTGGATGCTGATGGGAATGGGTGCCCTCCCCTGCTCTGCTGAGTTAGGGCAGGTTTACCCGATGATCAATCAAGGAGCCTTTCAAGATAAAGGCCACATTGCAAATGAAAAAGGACCCATGTGTGGCATCCCGGCAGCACTGTGCCCAGCTGTCTCTGGACTGTCACAGGCCGTGAGCCCTCTTTGGGCTTCTGTGTTTCTTGTGCCAAATGGGTGTGGCAGTGGGTGCTTCAAAGATCCCTGTCCAGGCTAGTTTTCTGAGGTTCCCTAGCCCTCGGGAGGGAGATATCATGGCTGGGTTGAGTCTTCCTCATGCATCAAGTTCTTTTAGTCCGAGAAGAAGAATCCATATTTTTCTGACAATGCTAGACAGAGCATGATTCTGAAGCCTTTGCAACATACAGGCCCCAAGCCGCATTCTGACTCTTCATGACTGTGTGTGTGTATGTTGGGGGTGGGGGTAGGGGGGAGGGTGGAGCCTCCATCTTTCTTTACGTTCAGATTTGAGGCAGTTTGGAAAACTCTCCAGCATCGTGTGGCCTGCCTGAATGGAGACTTCCTCCTCCAGGGAGGCCAAGTGCTCCGAGTGGTCAGGGAAATGTCCAGTTCTTTCACCAGCTCCAGGGTTACAAAGGGAGCCATGTGGCCCCTTCACCCTCTACCAGCAGGTCCCAAGGGAGTGGCCTCTGCCAGCCTGTGCCCAGGTGCACCAGCTCTGCCCTCTGAGGTTGCTTCTGGGAAGATTGCCCAAGGAAGGCTCGCCACTGTCCCCAGCTCCTGTTCCTGATCCCACCTCAGGCCTATCACCGGGGATGACACAGGCCTTCCCCATCCACACCATGCCCCACACCTGGGTGAGGTGGTCACTTCCGTGACTCAGGAAGCTTTGGCAGCTCCCAACTCCCCAAGGAAAAGAACACTTCCTCAGTAGGACTTTTGAGGGCTTCCCCATGCAGGTCCCAACCTACCTCCAACTTGGGCCCCTAAGCCCTTCCTGAGCGTCCTGAATGCTAGCCAGGGCTCCCTGAGCTCCCTCCCTCTTCCCTGCCTGTGCCCCTGCTGTCACCTCACTGCAATGCTGTCTCCAGTCCCCTGATCCTCCTAGATCCCACCCATCCGTCCCCTGGCAGTGCCCCTATGCTCAGCACGGTGTGGCCATGGACATCACTCAGTGAGCAATCCCTCCTCATAGTGCTCCCAAACCACTCCCAGTTCTAGATTTCAGGCCAAAGTCTCCATTCATTGTCCTCTAATAGCTTGGCATGTGCCTTTTTTCTTCTCTGCAGGAAGGAATCCTCAGGGAGCAGCAGGGTCCTCATTTCCTCCTTGCCTCCACCTGCCAAGCCCCACCTGGCACTGGGCCACGCTCCTGGTGGGTGCTCTGGAAATACTTACCATATCGGATTAAAAACCTTCTCTCAGGTTCTGGGCGGTTCCAGCTGTTGGATACCAGTTGTCTGGGCCGCTGGGAGAGGCTGTACATATTCATTCGGATGTTCTGTCTCTCTGCCTTGAAGGGCCTCCTGGCCTGTCTCAAACCACATGGGTGTCTGGGGCTGGCTCTGCCCCTTTTCTCCCCGGCTAGGGTTTTCAAGCTTCTAGGTCCTGCTTGCCCAGCTTCCAGTGATGCTGCCCTGTTTTGGAGTGAGGGATGGTGAACGGGGAGTGGAGAGGGAGATATCTGGGTCTCACGGGTTGTGCATAACACGAGGACAAACCTAACTAACACCCCTTGTGGGGGCAGAAAGGTGGTGGTCTTGACACCACCTCTGAGCACAGCCAGGCTTTGGCAGGAGCAGATCCAGTGGCCTCTACAAACATGTCCGCGACCCCCACAGTGGGCTTCCACTCAGCAGGGTGGGACCTGTGTGTTGCTGGGAAGTTTGCGGATGTGTCCCCTGGGCCAGTTACCCTCCAGACCTGGGCAGCCAGGAGGTGGAGAAGAATCAGAAAGGGCCAGGAGGGGAGGCTCCCTCCTTGGTGGGATACAGAACCACCACAGCAGGAGTGGCAGCCGCAGAGACACCATCACTGCATATATGTCCTATGTGCTCAATGCTTCTCAAGCATGATTTCCTACTGTCCAGAACTAGCCCCCAGATAAAGAAACTACAGGCATCCCAGGACTGGCATGAGAAACAGAAGCACAGAGAAGTGAAGTGATTAATCCAGCTCAAAGTGGTGGGACTGGGATTGGAGGCAAACTTGGCTGAATTGGCAGCCGGAGCCCACCCAGGGGCGTGGTGGGTTTGGTCTCTAGGTCCTGAGTGTCTTAGGGAGAGAAAGGAGAGACTGGGAGGCCCAGAGCTTAGTTAGAAGTTAGGGAGTGCAGACCCACCAGCGTTGGCTGGTGTAGGTGCTGTGGGACCTTTTATTTTGGCAGAGTGAGTAAAACTTGGGTGAAATCATGGGAGCTACACGCGCTTCCTAGAACTGCTTTGGTCCAATGTAGGAATTACCTGCTTTCTGCCACATCTCCCCCTACTGTTTGAGCATGTCTGTGACCAAAGCCTCTCCACCTTGTGGTACAACCCCTGCCACTGGCAGGAGCCACAAGGGAGGCCATAGACCAGCCTGGGGCCATCTCCAACTCCCTCCTTCTTGGCTCTCAGTCCAGCTGCACAGGAGCTGACCAGAAAGGTCAATTCTCATTTCTAGGCAGGCTCTGCACAGAGCACACTTGCCTTACCCCACACCCTCGGCCCAAAGAGGTTGCACTTCAGTCTCTGAAGATAAAGTTAGCACCATTGCTACTGGCCCCGAAAACCAACACTTCTTCCAAGGGTATGCGACCACCAGGGTAACTGTCACAAAAGTGGGAGATGAGAAACACTCATGGAATGTCAGCCGGTGTGGTGGCCTTGAATTCTTCCATATTTAAGCCACACACAAAGACTCAGAAAGATACACCCTGAAGAAAGATGCAGATGACAGAAAATGTCATCTAAGGGACTGAAATTTTATCCCCTTCCCCGTGATGAGTCCCATGGAGTCAGAAACCATGACAGTGGCTGGAAGACACATATGGAGTTGGCAGTGCTGGATGGAAGGGCCATTTCTGCCCTACCCTGAAATTGTGGTTTCTTGTCTCAGTTTCCCTGTGGTAAAATCATGATGTGATATGAGATGCAGGTAGACGTGGTGTGTGTGCAGGGTGGGTTACTGTTCCATTTCTTGCCCTTCTGTAACTCCTGCCAAGCTCTGCCAGGCTGTGGGGCGCACACTTTCCCAGTTTCCACCCATATTCTCCAGCTCCTCTTCTTCTTCACTAACAGATGTGCAGGCTTGCTCGTGGTTGACACGAGTCTAGTTTTTGCCAAGATCTCTCCTTTTCCAGAATCCCTTGCAGTTGTGACATAGCTCTGGCTAATGAGACATACATAGCTGTCTACTGGAGAGGGAACCTCTGGAAAATATTTTGCATTCCTGAGAGAAGTGACAGAGGCAGCTGGACCTGCCTTGCTTGGTTACAGATGTAGTAACATCTGATAGCAATGAGGAAAAGGTCGCTGACCCTGATTTGGTTATGCTGCCAGACCAATGCCAGACCCCAGACTTTGTGATGTGCAAAAATCCCCAAAGTTCCATTTGTTGAAGCCACTGTAGCTGAATGAATTTCTAGCCGACAGGGTAGTCACTGAAACTGAAATTCAGAGAGGTTAAGTGACTCCCCAAGGGTATACAGTGAGGTTCCAGGTAGAGCTAGGACTGGAGCCACTCTGTTTTCCATGCAGAACAGGACTTCTCCGGTCCAAAGACAGGTCAGGTACACAGTGACACTCCTGTGGCCACTGCCCTGTCTTATAAGGCCCCCTGGTGTCTAGCAATCACGCTAGAGGCTACTGTGGGAGCAGCCTGGTGCATGGCCTGAGGATGATGGTGACAGGAACTGAGGAAGACAGCACTATTCCTGGCCTTGGGCAGCTCTGCCTGTCCACAGGACTGGTGTCCTAGGATGCTGGGGAAGGAACACAGGCCCTGGAGCCAGATCCCTCTTAGGCTGCATGTCCTGCTCAAGCCCCTTTGCCTCAGTTTCCTCTTCCATACAATAACACTGATAATGCTATTGATAGCACCCATGTAATACTATCTTAAATAAATGAGAGAATGGTTGAGAAATGTCTGGTTCAGCATAAGTGCTCAGGGAGTAGTAGCTATCATTGTGGTTAGAGGGATGGGATTCTTTTATTCACGCTTCTACTTGGGACTGTGGTGCAGACTTGATCTGCAGTGGATGGAGGTAGTGTCCTGCCTGTGAGCCCTTGTCCTCCCTACCTGGGTGGCCTCACTTCCACCTGCTGGCACTGGCACTTCTAGCTGGGGGGCTTTTTCTGACTGAAGAGCACCCCCTCACCCACCCATGTGGGCAGTCAGAAGGGTTGGAGAACCACAGATCCCTGGGTAAACCCTCAGCCAAGTCCTGGTGGGAATCAGCTCTGACCTTATGGGTATGATGACCCCAGGGAGTGTGACTGACATGGGTTCTGGAGTCCCCAGTGGGGTCAAACATCATCCAGAGTGGAAGCTGTCCTACCTGATAACATATTCATTATTGACTTTTTTTGCTGATGTTTGTTTTGTTTTTGAGTCGGGGTCTCACTCTGTTGTCCAGGCTGGAGTGCAGTGGCATGATCACGGCTTACTGCGGCCTCAACCTCCTGGGCTCAGGCGATCCTGCTGCCTCAGCCTCCTGAGTAGCTGGGACTACAGACACATGCCACCATGCCTGGCTAATTTTTTGATTTTTTTTGGTAGAAACGATGTCTTGCTATGTTGCCCAGGCAGGTCTTGAACTGAGCTTAAGCAATCCTCCTGCCTCAGCCTCCCCAAGTGCTGGGACTATAGGCATGAGTCACCACACTGCGTTCTTTGTTGATTTCTTTTCTTCCCTGTCGACCTCTTTCACTAGTGACCCATGTTTCTTGGGGTCATCTCCTCCAAAGAAACCACAAGTGCTCAAATGCTTATCGAGACTCTTCTTCAGGGGACATACAAACTAAGATGATAATCTTCAGAGCCTAAAGTTAGGCCAGTGGTAGTCAAATGTTTTGGACCCACGAATCTCCTGGGATCTTGTTAAAGGTGGTGGATATAGTCTGCGTGATGTGACTCAGATGATCTGGAGTGGGGACCAAGACTGCATTTCTAACAAGCCCTCCCCCCCAGTGATACTGGTCCAATGTCCACATTTTTGCCAGGGATTAGATCTCCAGTGTTGTGGACCCACAGAAACTCAGACTAGGGGGAGATCAGTGTGGGTTAGAGGAGCTTGGGGAGCTACACAGAGAAAGGTGGGAACTTGGGGCTAGGTCCTGATCTCCTGGGAGAATTCTGGTGGGTGGGCACAGGAAGGCAGGGTCTTTCCAGGAAGCAGCAACCTGGGGGCTTGCTGTGGTCTGAGACATGCACAGTGTGTACGGAATTTCAGAGCACTGATCTACCTGGAATGAAAGTCTGTAGATTGTATGGGACTAGAGATTCTGAGCCCAGCAGTGTGAGCAAAGCCTCCTCCATCCTCCAGACATAGCCTGCCTGTCCCCATCCCTAGCTCTGGAAGGAAAATTCAGGCTGTTCTGGGTCTCCAAGTCTCCTCCCCGCTTCCACCTTTCCAATTTCCTCTTTCTTACACACATAACCGAATTCTGTCCTCTGCCACCATGGAGCCCTTCTGGTCATCCCTCCTCACAGTCGTCTCCCTTTTCTGAAATGTAACAGGACGCAGAGTCCAAATGGCGTACTTGGACCATTTTATATTTTTATGATCCTCTAATTATTTCATATATGAATTAGGAGTCGCAGGATTTTACTGTGGCAAAGGACCTCGAAGGTCATCTACACTCACATCATTGTTTTGTCATTAGTAATATGACTCGTATTATTTATAGCAATCCACAGTATATAAAGGGCTCATGCATGTGATTTTCATTATAGGAATCCAGCAGCTCGAACCTGGAAAGGTCGAATGGCTCGTCCCAAGTCACCCAGCTGGTTGGTGTGTCCTCTGTAAAGGCTGTCGGTGTTCTGAGGGTGGAGTGGCGTGTTCAGCCTCATTTTGCCTCTTCAGTACTGGGCACAGAATTGGGCACATTAGGGTCACCATTCAGCACACGTCTTGTGCCCACTCAGCTACCAGGAGAGGAAGCCTGCGTGGCATCCCCTGGTGAGTACATGAGGGTAGACTACAGATACCTTTGATTGAAATGTGCACTTGAACTACAGTAAACTTGGGGGTCCTCCCTCCCCCTGAACTCTAGCCCCTTTCTCTTTATGACAACTGTTTCCATGAGGAATTAAAGGATAAAGAACGGTACTGCTTTCTGCCAGCACCACTCAGCCTTGCCTTTCTTTGATGGCACGTGGCAGCCCACAGTTCTGGAACCATACAGATCAGCAACAGAACTTCTGAGCCTCTGCCAGCCTGCACACACACCTCCCAGCAGAAGCCCTCCAGTCCTAAAACACGTCCATCCTGGAGCATGAGCTCACACAGACTTTCTGTTTCCCGGCCTTGTTTTTCTGGAGAAAGGTCAACACACATTTTAACAGCCTCACACGGACCCATGCAGGCATGGCCCCCGCTGCAGCCTCACAGTCCTGCTCCAGCGGACACACACCTCGCTCCACACATGCCTGCACTCACACCTGCGCCACTGTAGGCTGCCCAGGGCAAAGCCCCCTCCACGCAGAGCCTCTGCCATTTCTCCACAACCACAGAGTGAGGCCTTCTTACCTTCCCAAACGCCCCTCACTGCTGCAGGCTGAGCTAAGACGAAACTTTCTGGAGGAGCATGGAGATGACAGGGTTGGAGGAGGAGCTATGAGAATGGGTCTGCTGAGATGTTCCTGGCAGATGCCAAGGCTGGCGGGTCACTCAGCAGACAGAGTAGCTGCCCCTGCCCACCTGCCCATCCTCGCTCTGGGCCAGTTCTGAGCACAGTTGCAGATACGGGACAGCAGGGGCGGGATGGGATTCTAGGATGACAAATCTAGAGTTGACAGAGCAGCTGGGACAAAGGATAGTGCCTGTACCTGGGGACTTGCAAAGCTCACTGGGTGGGGGGGAGAAGGAGGGGCTGGAAGTCTGTTAGATTTGAGCCTCAGAGGAAGAGTGGAACTCTCCAGGCAGAAGGAGTGAAGTGAAAAAAGAGGAGTTTGGAGGAAGGCCACATCTTTGGGCAAGAGCTCTGTGTGTCTGGAGAGTCTGTAGCCAAGATAGGGTCTCCCTCAGCTGAATCTTGTGGGTAACAGAAGCCTGGAGGGCTTTCAGGGGGATGAGATCTTCATCTCACCATGATGCCCTTGGCCACCCTCGCCGAGGGGCGAGGGGCTGAGGGAGAAGGTTGCTGTGGTGGGTGGGCTCCTCCAGGCACCCCTGGTTTATCCTGCCATCTTTCTCATTTGAACTCCCAGGCACTTCCCGTCACTACCATTTTTGGGGCCCCTAAAGATATTTTCCGGATCGTGAGCTCTCTTCACACTTGCCACCCAAACCAGATTCTAAACTCCTTCTGCAACAGGCCGTGTATTACTCATATTTGGCTGATGCCAGACGCCCTACCTCCCACCACCAGACTCTGCAGGGGACGGGTTATTCGCAAACGTTGCCGCTGCTGATCTGGGTGGTGGCACCCATGACCCAAATCACGGAACCATGACCCAAGCAATGGGGAAATTGCGAAACGCCTGTCTGGTTTCCTTAGAGAGACTTGAGCAGAGGGCAGGGGCTGGCGGGCATTGGGAATCCAGTCCTGGCCCAGGGGAGCAGCAGTCTGGCTGCTCTGCATCAGGGAGAGACATCTTTCTCCCACACTTGCCACCAGTGGCGTTGGGTAGTGGAGAACAGGAGATGCCCCTGCCCTCTCTCCCCTTGCCTCCCTGTCCTCTTAAGCAATGTGAGTAATGTTGTGTCTATTATTCTTAGAAATGTAAAGAATGTCAGAGCTGGAAGGGATTTGAGAGGCCACCGGCCCCTACTGCCTTCACAGTCCGGGCAGTGTTTCCAGCAAGGGTCGGAACTGAGTGCTCTGCTTGGGCTGCACGGCTGGTTGGTGACTGTCTGAACCTGAAGCCCAGACCCTCTAACCATGATCTCACATGTCCTCTTGTTTATTTCCTTCAAGTCAGGTAGGATGACTGCGGACACAACTTCTCTGGCTCTTTAGTATAAACTCATTAGCGAGCCTCACTGACAAGGCCACGGCAGGCCTAGCTTTGTCATGAGGGCCACTGAGAAGATGTGGTCCCTAAGGGATCCAAGAATCATTTGCTTGAAAATTGGAGGCCCCCCCAGGCCATCAGTGTAGGCAGGGCAGGGGAGGAGAAAGTGGGCAGAGTAGGAGAGAAGAAAGTGTGGGTCAGGAAGGAGGACTTTGAGATGCCTTTGTGGGAAGGCAGGGGACTGAAGAGACATTCTGTGAACACAGAGGGGCATGGGGCTAGGGCCAAGGGCAAGAGGAAGACACGGTCTGAAGATGCCAGAGATGAGTCCCTATGCCCATCAAGCCCTCAATCTCTGGATTTAAAGAACGTTAGACTTCCCTCGTGGAACCTTGATGTTCCCTTCTGTATAAAAGGCCCAGGTTTGTGTGATGGAGGTGAGGGGACTCTTTGGGTAGAAAGCCTGGGTGGGGCACAGGCTGAAAAATCTGTTTTTTGTTGGGGTAGGAGCGTTCCTGAAGATAGGGGCTGGAGAAATGCCCCAAAGGGTGGGCCTCAAGACCTGTGTCCTTGCCCCAGCTCTGTCATGAGCAATTCACCTCACTCAGGAGAGAGCTGAGCTGTGAGTGTGTGAGTGACCAGTCACAAAGGACCCTTAATGCTTGGAGATGGGCTTTGCCCCTTTCTCCTGCTCTGCCCCCCACCCCTGTGCTCACACCAGTGGAGCATGTGCCTTTTGACACTCCCTTCCACTTCTGACACTCTAAGGACCCTTGGGCTTGTCCCCAGGGAGTGAGAGGAACTCTCTGCTCCAGGTCCCATTGTCCTGCCTCCTACACACCCTTGGCTCTGGAATGGAGTTTTGTCACCTCAGCACTACTGATGTTTGAGACCAGGTCATTCTTTGCATGGGACTGTCCCGTACATTATAAGATATTTAGCAGTGCCCCCACTAGATGCCTGTCACGTCTCCAGACAATGTCCAGTGTCCCTGGGAGGCAAAATTGAGAACTCCTACCCTAAAAGGACAGATGACTTCTTCTTCTGTAGGAAACGTGGGAGAGAAGGAAGACATGCCATCCATTTCCCCAAGAGAGGAAGAAAAAAGCATGAAGCTAGGTAAGACACAAAGGAAGGACTGTGGGGATTCCCAGAACCCAGACACCCTTGTACACATTTGTCTCCTCTACCATGGAAAAGCTATAGGGAGCCCATTTCTCAGTGCCATGGGATGAACTGTGCTCCCTCAAAAAGTGTTGACGTCCTCACCCCCTAGAACCTGTGAACATGACCTTCTTTGAAACAGGGTCTTTGCAGATGATCAGGTCAGGATGAGGTCATTAGCATAGGCCTTGACCCAATATGACCAATGTCCTTATAAAAAGGAGAAGTCTGGACACAGACATGGATAAGGTACACAGGGAGGATGATGAGAACACAGAGAGACCACCGTCTCAACCAAGGAAGGCCTGAGGCAACCTGCAGGGGAGAGGTCTGGAACAGATGCCCCCCACAGCCCACAGAAGGAAGCAACCCTGCTGATGCCTTGATCTTGGACTTCTAGCCTCCAGAACTGTGAAACAATACATTCCTGTTGTTTAGGCCACCCAGTTTGTGGCACTTTGTTTTAATCGTCTCAAAGCTAACACACTCAGCAAGAAGAGAAACAGCAGGACTGGGAAACTGGATGGGCATGCAGGTCTGACTGTGACTCCACAATCTGAAGCTGGGAGGCAGAAGGTGGCAGGGACTGGGAGGGAAGACGCAGGTGTGGGCAGGACCCAGCCTTGCTGTTCAGAGACAGAACTCAACATTGCGCCCATGGAAGAGACAGGTGAAAATACGTCCCGTTTCTAAAATGAAACACTTTGATTGCGCCTATCACTTGAAGATGTAGAACTACCCTGAAGAATTAACAGCCTCTGTACGTGCTAACTATGTCCATCATAAATTTGCCTTTAGTTTCTGTTATCATATCACGGTCTCTGGGGACCCCTGTCTTGTCATCATTTGCCCTTTATAATTTATTCATCTTGTTCTTGCCAGCATCCTCTCTGCTTATCATTCTTCGGTACAGTGGTACATAAAATTAGACGGGCCCGTCCACGGTGAAACTGTCACAAACGGACATAAGCCACGTCAGGAAAGCCCTGAGACGAACATAAGCCACGTCAGGAAAGCAGGCAGAGGTCTCACCAGAGCCTCCTGTGGGTGTCAGGGTGGAGGTGGGGTGGACTGGAGGAGAGAGAGGGAGGACATGAGGGAAGAGGGAGGAGAGGAGAGACGTGTGAGGAGGGCGAACGAAGAAAACGTGGATGAGACAGAAGGAGAAAGAGGAGGATGCCCAGAGCTAGAGAAGACAGGAGGGAAAAAGGCCGGGGAGAAGAGCGAAAAAGAGAAAGAAGAGGAGAGGAAGAGAAAGTGGGAGAAGGAAAAGGAAAGTTGAAGGAGGGGTAGAGAGGAAAGACATTCTGAGACAGCTGGGCTAGAAATCCCATGGAGCTCTTAAAAAAAAAATTCTCATTTTAACATCTTTTCTGGGAAACTCAAAGAAGGTCACATCGAATTTCCACGGAAATGACCTGTCCTGAGTTTTGGTGACCTGAGTCGGGAGGTGTGATAGTGGGACATTGCATGTCCGCCAGGTTGACACGAGGGGAGGGGAGGGGAAGAGAGGGAGGAGGACAGGGCCAGGGAGGGGAAGGGGGAAGCGAGACCACAGGGAGGAGTGTATTCAATCGCTTTGTATTCTAGGGTTGCCGGGGTGAAGACACAGAAGTCAATCTTTAACTAGTGAGTTGGGACTTTAATGTTTACCAAGCAGATACAGCACCCCCCCAGTTCTCCTTCCTCTAGCTCCCTCTCCCCACTGCCTCCAGGCATCCTGCTGACTGGACCCAGCTCCCCACCGCCCCCCACCAGCCTTGGGGAGGAAACCTTTCTGCCACTCAAAGAGCCCACTGCTTGTCCTGCCACCTGGTTTTCTCTCATCAGAGTCTCTCATCAGAGTCTCTGGGAACAGATGGGTTTTTTCTGGAAGATAGTTCCCTGCAAAGTCCCAAAGGCTGGAGGAGCTGGGACTAAGCCTTAGGGGCCTAGTTCAAGGAGCAGAATTCTTCCAGGCTTCCTGCTCACAACCAGGCCCCAGGTAGCTCACTGAGTGGACCCACGGGAGTCTCCTGCCCAGGCAGGCCTCAACTCTGGGCTGCTTCTCAGACCAATGCTCTCATCTGACACATTCGTCTTCCTCCTAAGTCTCTGTTTCCACCATCCCCGTATGCTAAGGGAAAACTTGAGCACTCCAGAGTCACCCTGGTCCCCTCTAAACTCCCAAAGCAACTGACGGTGTCAGCAGTGGTGGCTTTCCTGGGATTTGGCAGCAGACACAGTGCTGGTCCTGGGTGGCCATTTATCAATTGTGTGACCTTGGGCAAACTTAGCTCTCTTCATTTGGGGGAGCAATCATGACATCTTCCCCACAGGATGGTTGTGAAGAAAAAATGAGGCAACGGAGGTGGGCTGCTTGGCATTCTCCCTGTCAGGTAGTATGTGCTTAACAAATATTAATTGTGATGGTTGAGCAATTGCCCACACTCCTCATTTTATAATAACACGTTCTGTCTTGTATTGTTGGCTATATATTTTGTGTGTGTGTCTGGTTTCTATCTCCAACATGACGGACAACTCTAGAGGGGTGAGGAAGTGTGTCTTTATCTCTGTGTCTTCCAGGACACCTAGCACAGTGCCTGGCACATGCTCAGGAAATACATACATACTGATGGATTTAGAAGCTGCCCTGTGTTGACTGTACCCTGTAAATCACGCACCAAACACTGGAAACAGTGTTTCCAGGCTACAGAGAAGGGACAGGCTACAGAGGTGCAAGAACCAGGAGGGAGTGAGATCTTGAGTGTGAAGGGGAGAGAGATAGAGACAGAGCTTAGAAAACATAAAGTCCTCTGCCTAGACTCTAGTTGTTGAAAGGGCCTTGATGAGGTCTCATAATCTCATTCTGCTGAAAACATGCCAGACTCAAAAATCATGATCTGTTTGTGACGCTGGTCCAAGGATGAATTTACCAGCCATTAGAGGAACTTTGCTTGGGCCGAGTACCAGGATCACTGACCTCTGATTTTAAGAGCAACCACTGTGGTCTGGTTTCTGAACTTCCACTTATTCTAAGAGAAATGCCAGTGCCCCTTTCCAGTCCCCAAATGAACATGCCAGGGTGCCTCTAGCTCTGTTTCTGTCATTTTGTTGTTGCTGCTCATGGTGGCATGCGTGTGTGTGTGTTTGTGTGTGTGTATGTGTGTGTGTGTGAGACAACAATGGGATTCTTTTTCTTGCTGGCAACAGGGTGCTAGCTCTGTGCCTTGCTAGGAAAGAGAATAGGCTGCCTGTATTATCCCTACAGTGGAGGGATGATTTTAATGGATTGATTTTAATGGATTTTGAAGTCTGGAAAAGTGCCTAAATTGCTGAGGTTACCAGTTTTCCAGGTTCTTTTTTTCCCAATTTCATTCTCCTTAGTCAGACATAGAATGTGCTTGCTGATGCACCTACTGTGGTCACCCCAGACAAGACGAGGTCCCCCTCTGTCCCCTAAACAAACAGGCGACCATGAACACAGCCTTTGCTGATGAGCGCCCCTATTATTTGGTTGGATGAGAGCATTTTGCTTGGCCCTGTCCCTGCATTTGCTAGCAACACGCTTTCCCTGATCTCAAAGGAGAGAACCGACCCACAATCATAACACCAGGTCTGCTTTCTGGAATCAAAATGACTCCACTTTAAAGAATCATTTTACTTGGTCATTTTGTTTTTCATTTGTCTGCGTGTGGGCTTGTGCAGGGACGGTGCGCCCTCGGAACTTCGAGCTGCAATCTTGTCTTTTCTTCCTGTCCCTCCCCCCGTGGGCCGTGCCTGCCCTGAGAATTGTGTGATGAGGGTTTTGAGGCCATGAGTCTCCCTGTGAAGCCTTTGAAGAAAGGACGGTGTTCCCGGCACTGCAAGGGGACTCTGGGCTATGTTTCAGCTCTGCTGTTGGCTTCCAGCCTCCCCCTCCTCTCTCCCAACATACATTCAGGTTTTTTTCTGCCCTTTCTCTCAAACTTATCCAACTTGTCTTTGTGATTTCAGAAAAATGCCACTGGATCTCCCAGTATGAAGGATTAGCACAGATTATGGGGAACAGTGTTAATTATCGGTGGAAGGGGGGCTGGCGCGTCGCTCCAATGTGCTCCTGATTTCCCCTGGGCCTTTCTGCCTGGTAATAAGCCTTCTTTAATCTGGCAGGCCCCTTGGTGAAATCAGCACCACGGACAGTGATATTGATTGCTTCTGAGAAACCATCACAGCTGCTCAACCAAATTACCTTTGATATGTGACCTTTAATGTAATTACTGCAACATCAAAGTATTTCTATAAATTATTAAAGAACTAATACACTCCATCATTTAGCTATTCTATTATATGTAAAATAAACAACCACAAGTTAATGTTAGATCCTCAACAATCCACACTCGCTGCTGAAATTCTCCCAGTTCCCGGCTTCTCCCTCTTCAAAATCCCAAGCTTCCCCCTCCCATCCTCTCTCTTTCTGTTTCCCCATCGGATTCCGGTTTTTAGCCATCATGCAACTCTTCAGCAATCTCTCTCCAGCTGATTAAGGGCCTCCCATAACAATGTGGTATTTTCTATTCCATTTGGGTGGCTCTAAAATATCTATCACAATCTCCCCCAAAACAAAGTACCATAAACACTTTATTAATCAGCACCAACCTTTCTCAGAAGCCTTTGATTATCTTACAATATGGCTTTATGCTTCACACATAACATGGGGCGATGTGGAGCATATTTCTGCCAGCTTACAGAGGGCACCCAGAAAGTAATTACTATAATATATGTGCATGTAGCCGCGCCACTGAAAAAACCAACTGGGGAATGGCCACCCTGCCAGAGCGGGCTTCACACAAAATCCGTGCGGTGTTCGATTTCCATATATTTGCATCTGCGGGGATGTTATTAAGATGACTCGGCCCCACCACCCCCGTGCTTTGCAATCACAAACACCAAAATACAATACAAAGGCTGTCTTAATGGAAGGAAGGCCCTGTGTAATTCGGCACTCCCCACCCCTAAACGGGTAAATAAAGATCTTTGATGCAGAGGGAGCCTGCCTCCGCCCGGGGTTTGCATTTTTCTTTCCGTCTACCTGGTTAACCTTTCCCGCCGCGGGGCAGAGATGGAACCGTGTGTTTACATACGGCTGGCTTGGTAGGAATGTAAACATGCATGTGTACGCATGGGCGTGCATACATATAGCACACACGTGCTTCCCTGCAGGGCCTATTGCATAAGCTTGAGCACTGTATATTTATAAATTCTCTAAATTATGCCCACAAACACACATCTTTCCATTTATCTTTAGATACTCAGCAGTCGTATATCTATCCCCCCCCCACCACCACGCCGCCCCATCCCTCTGAACCCACAGGAGAGACCGCACAGACCCTTGACCCGAGGAACACTTCTTATTTTATGGTGATGAACTAGCCTCGATAATAGCCATGGCTGATATCACACCCAGTTAGGGGGGCCATAAATAATTCTCTTCTCCCCCGCACAGAAGCTATAAACCAGGGCTGAGGCGCGATAGTTTATCAAAGACGAGGGCTGGCTCCTTAAATAAACCGCGGTGATCTCACTCGCGGCGGCGCCGAGCTCGGGCTGGGAGGTGCCCCCCTCCCACCGCGGGAGCGGCCCGGGTAGACAGACGCGCTGGGCAAACTCGATCGCGCACGC
>NW_007252908.1:569856-610791 GCF_000164805.1 Carlito syrichta | reverse complement strand
GCTCGGTCCCTGTCCCCACCTCGCTTTCTTTCCCGTGCACTTGACTCGGAGCTTCTCTGCCTCTCCGAGTTCCCGTCTGTCTGCCTCTCGTCCCTCCCTTCGCTTTTCTATTCTGCTCCCTCCGCAGAGTCTCTCCACCCTGCATCTTCCCCCACCACACCCCCTCTCCCCACGGGTCCCTCCCTGTCCCCGTGGCCAGGTGCCTCAGGCCTCTCTGCCCTCTGCCTCAGCTTCAGCGCCAGCCCCTGCACTTCCTGGAAGGGGCAGCTTCCACCGCTCACCCCCAGCACCCTGCAGCTGCACTTGACCGTGAACTCTTGTTCTGGCCTCTTAGGCTTGCTGGCGGCTGCTCCATCCGCGCTGATGGAAGGCCTCCTCCAGACCTTCCAAACGAGGGCTCTCTCTGCAAGGAGGACCCCAGGCCAGGCTGTCCTAGTAAAATACGTGGGGTTGCCACGTGTCCCCTGCCACAGTCCCTGTTGCCCTGCCCCAGTCCTTGTTGTCTTGCTTGCAATGCAGGTGGTCTTCACACCCATCCGAGGGCTTGTTAGGCATACCCAGCCTACTGAGGCACAGTGCTGTGTCCAAGGCTCACCCTTTCTCTATCTTTAACTCCCTGAGTGACCCTAGCTGGCCTCAGTCTCCCCATCTGTGAACTAAGAGGGCTCAGTCTAGTTGTTCCATCGAGTGATGCTAACAGGGCCACACCCTTACTGCCCAGCCAGGGCATCTGGATGTGACAGAGCAATATACGAGGGGGTGACTTTTCACAGCTGCCCTTCTGGTGTGGTGACAAGGCAAAGGGAGTGTTTGTCAATGGGTCAGTCTTTCTGGGAGTTCCCTCAAGGTGCCCAGTGTCAGGGGCCTCTTCATCTGCCTGAAGGTAGCTTGGGAGGCCTGCCAGACTTGACACCACAGGGAAAGTAAAAAAAACCCACTGTGGTCAAAGCATGCTTGAGTGTCCTGGGGGACGGTCACCTCAGACTTCCCCAAGCCACCCATGGCCCAAGAGAAGCACTCTGCAAGATGGCTGTCCTCCCTTGTTTCTCTCTCTCTCCCATTATCTTATCCGAGCCCCTCCACAACCTGTAATCCCTCCCCTTTGTCTGCTCTCGCCACCTCCTCACCTGGTATGCTTTCCTTCCCCATTTTCACTTCTCCCAACCCTCTCCATCTTTCAGGAATCCGATTGAGGTCCACCTACTCCAGGCAGCCCTCCTTGACTGGTCTAGCCTATCCCCAACCAACCTCCATAGCCAGTCATTTGGTCATTCTCATGGCCATTTATTTCTGAGTGCTTCTCTGTGCCAGGCCCCATGGCCTAGGTCCTCCTCTCATGAGGCCTGCAGACTGGTGGTGCCAACGCCAGCCCTTGTCACCAGGCTTGCGCTAGTTTCTTGCTGCTGGGCACAGAATGCTCCTGGACGCTGACACTGTCCAGCTTGTGTCCAGGGAAAACTCCCTCCCTCCTGTTCCAGTGGAGAAATTGGTGCTGCCTCCCTTCCCCTCCTGGCTTCAGAGAGGAAGCAGAAGGGGAATATATTTGAGAAGGGGATGTGGAGATGGACGAAGGAAGCAGGGAGAGCAGCCTGGCAGACAGACACTCTCAGCTCCGGATTTCCCCTCTGCCTTCCTCTCCTTCCAACTCCTACCCAGGCTGGGAAGAGCTGTCCAGGAGCCTCCCTCCCACTCCGGCTCATCCCTCCCTCGTCCAGACCCCAGATCGCCCCCCTCCCTCCCTCCTTCCTCCTCCCTCCTGGTCACTGGCAGACGGTTATTGATGGAGACACCCGGGGACTGAAATGAATAGCGGTCAGAGGCCCCCGTGACGTCGTCCCTCGTGCTGTCGCCTGCCTCTCCCGGGGGCGTCTTTCCTCCCGTCCCCGCGTTGGCCTTGTCCTCTGCCTACAACCAGGAGGTGGCCACTGCCTCTGCTGCACGCAGGCAAGCCAGCTTGGGACAAGGTCAGGGGCAGGTTTGGAGAGGAAGGAGGAAAAGGAAGGAGGAAGGGGGGGGGATGACCATATTGTTTCCAGGGCCCAGGCTAACAAGGAAAGGATTCCAGAGGAAAAAGAATCTGTTGCTTTTGCCCAGCTTCCAGGAATTTCTGCCACAGTTTTTGAGAGAACTCATGCCTCCATTGTGAACCAGAATCACTCAGGAACCCCTAGACCCCGTGTGACCTCCCTATATCCCCTAAATTTATTTCCTTACGGTCTTCTCCTTGCCACTCACTGGCCTCCTCCCTACTTTTCAGTGTTGCCGGGTACAGGCTACTTCAGGGCCTTTGCACAGAGGGTTGGTGCCTTTGTCCAGAACCACCCGTCACCCCACCCCATCCCTGCCATCTGCATGACTTATTCCTTTACTTCCCTCAGGTTTCTGCTCAGATGGACCTTCTAGACATGTGTCTTTTGACCATCTTATTTAATATAGCTCCCTGAGTCCATCCACACATACTTTCTGATCCTTTGTCTGTTTCCCCTTTCTGTGTGGCACCCATCACTCCCTGATATATTCATATACACCTGCCCATTGGTGGTCTCCCCATGCTTAGGTCAGGAATCTGGATTTGTTCTGTTCTTGCTTCGTTCTTAGTGCCCAGAACAGGGTGGAGCTCAGTACATACTGGCTGAGAGCACTGAATGCCAGAACACTTCAGCTAATTAGGTTGGGAGGCAATAGGCTGGGAGAAACACAGAAATGGTACCCGGAGGCTACTGACTGCTGACCAAGGCTCTGTAGACCCTGAAACATGCTGGGTTCCATAGTGGTGGTAGGGCAGAAGTTGCCTGAGGGTTGAGAGGTGGGTCCCTGCTGGTAGGGCTTTTGCCACAAAGGCTTTCCAGAGCCTGTCAGATAGTGCACTGTCACCACGTCTCCCCTGAGTCCATCCTGTTTTCAGGGCCCAGGCTAACAAGGAAAGGATTCCAGAGGAAAAAGTGGGTGCACAGCTCTGCCAAGGAGAGCCCCTTGCCAGCCACTTACTGATCCATCTCTCAGAATCTCAGTTTCCTCATCTGTGAAAGGGAAACAGTAACTGTCCTCAGAAGCTTGCGGGGAGACCCACTTGTCAATGTTGTCAACAAGTCAAGAGTTCACCACTTGGAGAGCAAGTCAATGTTAGTCCACTCCCAGGAATCAGATTAGAGAAGTGCAGAGCCCTCTTCCTTCTCTTCCTCTGCACCTCTGTGAGGAGGGACAAGCTGGACAGGGATGCCGCCAGAAGCAGTGCTGCCCAGGTCCTTCCCACACTGCCCCTCCACCAGTCTGCAGTAGCCTCTGATACTCCATCATGAGCCATCAGTCATCTCACTAAAGGCTCTTTGAGAAAGGCAGATGCGGATAAACAGTTCTTAATGCTGCCTCCAGGGTTCCAAGGAGGGGATGAGTCTACTCCCTAGCTGAGGGAGAGCTCTAGGGATTGGCAGCTTTGGGGAAGGTGCAGCAGATGATGGCAAGCCTGGAGTGGAGGCTGAATGGGGCTCAGTGACTCAGAAAGTAAGGGTGTTCAAGCTCCAACCATAGGACCCTCACCGGTCACTCCTGTGGAGGGCGTGGGGGTGGGGCACAAGGAACTCCCACCCAGAACAGCTGACTTTCACTTTCTGCTGTTGCTCATTTCTGCTCCTCACAAGGGTTGAGGAGGGGGCTTCGGGCTGTGAGGGTGAGTAACTCAGAGATGGGCAGTGCTGGCCTCCACCTGGCAGCCTCTAATCTGCCAAACTCACTCTCCTAGGGTGTGCTGAGGTGTTCCCAGAGATGGCGCTGGTGGGGCTCTTGAGGAACTCACAGTCAAGTGAGAAATGAGATTCTTCTAGGGAACAGCAGTGAAACCACATGAGACAGCGTCAGGGAGAGGCAAGCATAGGGTTTGGAACCCAGAGGCTCAGAGGGTGTGCAGGGGACACGTCATCCTTCCTTAGTGTGGGGCTGGTGCACAGAAACCACTCCCTGTCTTCAGACCCAGCAATTTGCCCCAAATCCTGACCCTATGAGTACACTTGTACTTGTGTTCACCCTTAGAGAGTGAGGGTCCACTATGGCTGTTTGAAAAAGCAAAAAAAGAAAAAAGAAAAAACAAGCCACCTAAATGCCCCTCAGGGCAGAAATGGTCTCATTTTTAAACCATGAATACTCTATAGCTGTTAAAAAAGATGAAATCATCCTCAAAGTACCAACATGGAAAGCCACATTGTCAGATGGGAAAAGCAAGTTGTGAAATAGTAGATGCCATGTGTATACAATGGAGGTGTACTCAATTCATTCCACTGACACACATTTACACGCAAAGGACAAGTCATACCAAGCAGAACACAGGGAGAATGGGGTGGGGATGGGGCTGGGGTGATGTCTTTTGGGACTTTACTTTTTTTTTGTTTTGACCCAGAGTGTATTCATGTATCACTCTCACCATTAGTTGTAAAGGCAAAAGACTCTTTGCTCAGAGAGAAGAATGGAATGAGAAGGAGGTGGGTGAGACCGGGTAAGCCTGGCAGGCTGCAGGCCCCTACGGCCTGTTTTGAGGATCAGTGGGCACCTGCTGCCTGGAAGACATTTCAGGGATGACGTTATCCCTGGTGGTGTGGCTGTGCCCTGCCATGGAGCCTTCTTAGACCTGAAGCCTAGCAAGCTGAACATGCACACGATGTTGGTCCTTTGGCCCTAAGTTCTAGGGTTGTTGTTTGGGGGGTAGAGATCATGATGGTGCAGATACCCCTCATCTCTGCCCTCCCATTTTCCTAGGATCCTCCTAAGTGTGTGACACCAATGGCTGGACCTGTGGTGAGGAGCCACCCCGGTGTCCTGGGGGCTCCCCGAGGGAGTTACGACCTCGCCCTGAGCTCCCATCTCCTGTCCCTCGGTCTCGGATGGTTCTCCTAGCACCCGAGTCTCCTATCCTTCAGGGATCGGCCCTTTCCATTCCACCCCTCTGAAAACATGGATAAAACTAGAGTCTGGGGAGGTGGAAATGGGCTTTGGAAACTGTCCCTGGTGGGGTGTGGAGCAAAGAGATGGCAGAGCTGTGGAGGAAGTCACACCACAGTGCCGCCCTCAGCAGTGGGTCCCTGGGCTCCCTATCCTGGCAGGAAAGGGAGTCCACGACCCCTCCTCCAACCAACACAGACCTCCGATTCTATTGTGGGAGCTGAACACTGTGGCTGGCACTCATAATTCCTAAACAGCTGCTCTGCAATTCCCCATGCACCGTTCTTATTCACCTGCCTCTTCTATTTGCCAGCTCACGGCAGTGTCCCCCAATACACTGTCAACTCCCAATGGACTATACTCCCAATAGACAGCATTGTCTACAGTTTTAGGGCTAAATGGAGGGCAGAGCTCCTACCCCAGGTATCTGGGGACTGCAGACCAAAGGGGCCTATGAGAGTGTGGGATGAAGACCCGCAGCTGGGACACAGAAGGGAGACTGGAAGGGAGATGGATAGAGTAAGGAAGGATAGGAGGAGGGGTTGGCCAGGACAGGGGTTCCTCTAGTCAGGGAGAGGCAGGCAGAGTGGGCAGCAGAAGGGTGTTGCCAGGCTAGGTTGCAGGCAGGGGTGGCAGTCACCCTTCTTCATTGGGGCAGCCTGCAGACCATGGGGCAAGGGGTGCTGTGGTCCCTGAGAAGGTGGGCAGCGCCCTCTCCCATGTAGGGGAAAAACACAGTGCGGCAGAATTAATTGCATGGAGATGGCAGTCATTTACAAAGTCCCCGTGTGCGGGGATAAAAGGCCCTTGTCATTTTGAAGTGAAGGAAGTACAATTTCCTGCCCAGCTCAGAACAGGGATGAAACCTGGGGTGTAATCATCGCAGAAGGGAAGGCTCCTCGCGCTGCTCTCCCTCCTCCCACTCCAGCCGGGCCTTGCCTTCCTACTAATTGAATTACAGAATTAGCCAGAGGAAAGTGGCCCTAGAATAGGAAGGTCTAGACTTTAATAAAACATCAGATCCTTCAGGCCTTGGACTTGACTGGCCTGGAGGGAGAGGAGGAGAGTTGGGTGTGGGGAAGGGGAAGGGAGGGGACCCATTAGCCAGGCCTAGGGACCAAGGAGGGGGCTTCTTCATCTGTGTGATCTTCTCAGGGGATCCAGGAAGGCCTCTCTGCCCCAAATCTCCATGCATCCACTTGCTATGTACCTAAAATTGTACCCTCAGGGCATCATGCCTTAGTAGTTCTCACCCTGAGCTGCACCTAAGAATCACGTGGAGAATTTAAAATCCAGATGCCTGCCACTGTGGAGAAGTGAAGGCACATCTCTTGGAGTGGTTAGAGAGAGCAGGGAGAGAGGGAAACCCACTAGAAAGAGGGTTACGGGGTTTCTGAGGTCAAATCTGTCCCCTCATCCTGCCTCTACCTCCCATGGTCTGAGTGGGCGAGGCAGCCTCTATGGTACCTTCTGAAACAGATGTACCACACGAGGGAGAGGCAACCCTAGAACAGCTCATTACTTACATGCTCTCCCTCTGAGAATGTCCTTCCATCTCTAGTGCCTGGTTGGGGTCTACATAACCTTCGAGACCCGCCTCTTGGGCCCACTCCTTAGAGAAGCCCTGAGCACCCACCTCGGCCACTGTGGTCTCACCTGCCGTAGATTACTGTGTGACCTTGCCCTTGACCATGGCTGCCTCAAGGGGAGGCCTTGTTTCCCTAGAACCGTGAACAATTTGACCTTGGGTCCTTAGGGCTCTACAGGGAGCAGGCAGGAAGGTGACCCTGTAGAGCTATGTCACTCTCTCTGCTCTTCTCTCTGTGTTCTGTCACTGACATCCTGCCATCTTCTCAGGACCGTTCCTGGCTTTTCCATAGTCCTTTCCCCCAGGATCTTCATCCCTCGCTCTTCCCTCCCCTGGAGTATTCCTTGCTGGTATCCAACAATTCCCACTGTTCTCCCCTCTCCATAAGAGAGGGACCACAATTCCTCACCACAAAATAGAACTCCACCTTTCTCTTATGGAGTAAACCCAGGTCCCAGGATATCACCTTTTCTCTGCTGACTGTCCCACTGCCTCCCTCCTTTGGAGCTCACATGTCCTTCTAAGAGTAATAAGCTTTTCTTCCTCCAGGAAACCTTCCCTGACTACACCAACCCAACATCTCATAACCCTTGTTGATTGGCCCTCTTGCTTGGCAGTGATAACATGTGTCTTTGTCTACCTTGCACTGATGTGTGTTTGTCCTCAGTGGATACATTCCGTTATTGGTGTTGCTAACCCCAGGACTCCTTTCCCTGATGACAGAGGGCATGGAATGCAGAGATTGCTGACCTCCATCCTGCCTCCAGCTGGGTGAGAGTGAGCCTCCAGCTGGGTGAGAGTGAGCCTCCAGAGAGGCAGGTGGATGTGG
This sequence comes from Carlito syrichta, assembly GCF_000164805.1. Classification (NCBI taxonomy): domain Eukaryota; kingdom Metazoa; phylum Chordata; class Mammalia; order Primates; family Tarsiidae; genus Carlito; species Carlito syrichta. The sequence continues at coordinate 603,445 of NW_007252908.1, read as the reverse complement.
CTGGCTGCAGGGACCTGGTTGTGGGGGAGGTGGCCATGAGGTCTAGGGAAGTCAGCACATTGCTCAGACCCCTGGTGGCAGGAACAATCTGTCTTCCTCAGAGGAGACAGCCTGGAGGGTGGGGGGGCTGGGGGCTGTAGGGGCCGGAGAGGGGGAAGATAGATGGCTCCCCGAGCCAATGTGTCAGGGATCGGCCTGCTTGCTTCCTCAGGGCCTGCCCAGTGTGGAAATCTTCCCCTCAGTCATACTTCTTCCTTCAGACTCAGCACTGTCCATCCCCTGCCCCACTGACACCCTCTCTTTAAATCAGAAACTCCAAAGAAGAACTTGGTCCACTCCAGGATGCAATGTGTGTTGGCAGAATTGAACCCCACTATGGGATGCAAAAGGGGCAGGAAATCCCCAGGGAAAGGAACCAACTTTCTCTTGCTCCTCTTGCTGGGCACAGGGGCAGCAAGTTTAGACCAAGGGGTCTCGCTGGCTCTGAACAAGGAGCTGCAGACCTTAGAGGGTTAAAGGGCCAGCAGGCAGATCCTTGGCCAAGCGTCCCTCCCTGTCATTTGTCCTCGTTTACACCCAGAACGTGCAAGAACTCCATGCCTGGTGTCAGCTGCTCCGTCTTTACAGCACTGTGGAAAAGGACAAAAAGTGGACACGACATATTGATGGCCTGTCCCCCTTCTCAGCAAAGAGCTCCTCAGTCTCTGGCCAGTGCAGTGTCTGAACAATGTGAGGATGGATTGTGCTCAGGGAGACACTGGGGTCCCTGGAAAAGAGAGGTCTTCCCTCCCTGCCCTCCACCTTGGGGCAAGGGGCTCAGGGGTGACCATTTTCTCCCTGCAGGGTCCCAAGTGGAGTCAGCGGAGGTGGCACCTGGCCTTCCTCTATCACAGGTGCCCTCTCAAATGTCAAAGGCGGGCACACTGGGAATTTCTCTGCAGAGGGCTCCAGCTGAGTGTCAAGGTTGGATATATATTTTTTTCTTTTTTTGATTTGGGGGTCTCACTCTGTCACCCAGGCTGGAGTGCCGTGGCACAATCACAGCTCACTGCAACCTTCCACTTTAGCCTCCTGAGTGTCTGGGACTATAGGTGTGCACCACCACACTCGGCTAATTAAAACAAATTTTTTTTTTATAGAGATGAGGTCTCACTATGTTGCCTAGGCTTCTCTCAAACTCCTGGGCTCAAGCAAGCCTCTTGCCTCAGCCTCCTAAAGTGCTGGGATTACAGATATGAGCCACTTCACCCAGCCAAGTTTGGATCTTAAATGCAGTCAGGGTGTTTGCTATTCACATGAGTGCCAGGATAAATTCTTTGCTGGAGCCTGGAAATGGAACTGTGTTCCTGTCTAATGAACCTGGTCAGGGAGTTTTGATCTTCCTGTTTTGAATTCTCTTAGAGCAGAGTGAGAAGCCAGGCTCAACTCGGTGGGAAAAGCTCACCTGTCCACTGAGTGCCACAGTGGGTGGGGCAACCAGAGGCCTCCTTGGCAAGACCAAACCCACTGCCATATCAGCCAAGATGCCCAAGCAGGCAGGTCTTCTGATGAACTTTCATCCTGTCTTAACTGGTTTGGGAGGAAAACCACTCCCCTCATCTCAGATAGCTCCTGACCCTTGCATCCTTGCCTGAAGTTCCTTCTCCTCCTTTGACTGTCTGGTCAGAACTCCAGAGCCTCACTGGCTGATCTCACTGTGGCTCAGCCCTGTCTGACACCCAGACTTCCTCAGCATGTGGGAATCTCACGGTGCCCTATCTGAGCCTCCAGGGTCGGCGTCATTTGCTTGGTTGTGTGTGGGTTTTACTCCCACACAGCAAACTCAGGAAATGCTTGTGGAGTGGCATAGAATTTCCCTTGCTGGAACATCCCATGACGATTGGACAGGCTAGCTTGGTCATTTTCTCAAGGCAGAGCCACTTCCTCTTGCAGAGGGAAGCTCAGGGGAATCTCTTCTTGGGGTTCTCCTGAAGTTCCCACCCCTATCCCAGGCCTGAAACTCACCCTGACATAGCCACAGAGATAGCTTTGTCCTCATGATGTCCCCATGTATATGTGTGTGCATGTGTGCATGCGTGTGTGTGTGTGTGTGTGTGTGTGTGTGTGTGTGTATGTGTGTGCGTGCACACATTTGGGGAGGCTGTGATGGGAAAATTGGCCTCTTTGACTCCTTTCTCCCATAAAAGGAGAATAGATAACACCAGCAAGGCAGTGGGCCTATGAGTCCCTTTGTGGCTTCTTGGGATAGACCCTACTGCTGGGTCACACAGCTAAGCTGTGTTCCCCTGGTGGTGTCTGTCCATATCACTGTGGGTCTTTGCTCATTCTCTCCCCTGGTCTGGGCCACCTTTCTTGCTCCTGGGTCCTCCACCAGATCTTCCTACCCTGGGACCCCGTTCAGGCATCAATTCCTCGGTGTAACCTTTCTGGCTTCCCAACCCTTGCTGGTTCTTCTTGAAAGGCGCCCTTCCATGTTCGTGTCTGACACACTTAAGCCAGTGCTTGGTTGAACAGTGTCTGCTGTCAGAATCTGCGTGAACTGTGTCCCTCAATTAGACCCACAGCTCACACGGCTTGTACCCCTTCTCTGGAATCCCCTACTAAGCCCCAGGATGGAGTGTCATAAGAGTAGTTGGGTTGAGCTGATCAGATTCAGGAGGGAGAATCTAGCTCCCCCCTCTGCCTACCATTCTAACCCCCTTTGATTTCGGGAGTAGAGGGTGGGGCTAGGTACCCAGTGACACTCAGGATCTGCCTGGTGAGTTAATTAATTCCACCTTTCTCCTCTGGCTTCTTCCTAACAGGCCCCAATTCACTTAAACAACAACAACAACAACAACAACAACAACAACAACAAAGAAATAGAAGCACATCAACCAAGAAACTCCAGTCTCAGCATCCAAGACAGGCTATTTTGAAAAGACCAATAGCCAGGAGTCCCATATTACAGGATCAATGTTTGGAAAATGTGATTTTCTTTTTAAAAGCAGAAAAACAATCTCACACAGTCCTGGCAGGCCATGGTCTAGCTCTCGATGGAGGGTGTCTTTTTCTCATGATCTTGGCTATTTAAGCCACTCTTTTGACTGGGCCTTGGGCTGCACCCAATATCAATACGGTAGGATCAATCACAGGCATTTAGCAATATTTAACCTGAGGGCTACGGCAAAGAAGGAGTCAGCAAATGTGACCGGGTGCTGGCCTCCCCGAGTTAATCCCTCAAATCTGTGAGCCCCAGCGGAGGTGCCATTCACATATTTCAGAGGGGCCGGGGCTCTGGCTTTCGCTCTAGAGTCTGCTGGCCCCAATCCTGGGAAGGGTTAGAGCTGCCCCTTGTCACCCTTCAATCATCACTGACCCACAGGGAGAGCCCAAGGTAGGTGAGAGGGGTTGGCAAGTGGGGAGGGTGATTGCTGGGGGTGGGACAGAGTTCTCAGTACTCAGAGGACCCAGCACTCAGCTCTATTTCTTCTCTTTCCAGAGACCCCCACAAGCCCCCAGAGCCCACTGAGGAAGAAATGGAGCTAATTAATCAGTTGACTGGGACACAAAACCCAACAAACCACATGGTTAGGATTGGCACAGTGCTGTCATGTGTGGATGGAGTGAAAAGATGCTTAATTCATTCACCCATTCATTCATTCATTGATGGCCCACAGTTTGCCATGCAAGATATAATCTCTGCTTTAAAAGAGACTCTAGGCAAACATAATTTTAAGGCCAGGTAATGAGTGTGCAACAAACACATCCACCAAGCCAAAGTTTGTGAAGGGCCTATGGGTACCACAGGTGACAGCAACAAATATGCACTGATTTTCAGTTATATTTTGGGCATTGATATAAGGGCTTTAAATGCATCAACTCATTTAAGGTAAGTCTATAAAATAGAACTATTACCATCCCCATTTTACAGAGGAGAAACTGAGACACTCAAAGATTGAAGACTTGCCCAAGGTCCTGTGGCCGGGTCCATGGTAGAACCAGCACGTGAGCTGGCAGGGGCTGCCTGCAAAGCCTGTGTCCTGAGCCCTAGACTCTGCAGTCTTGTGGAAGAGGTTATTCAACTCTGCCTGGGAGAAAACTCAATGCAGGGACGCCTGAGTGAGACCTCAACCAAGAGTGGCCTCAAAGGAAGGATGTGCTAAGACGGGGCTCTGCATGTGCAAAGATGAAGTAGGTGAGTTTGGGGTTCCTGGAGTGATTGGCGATGACCTGAGGGTGGTATGAGGGCTCCACCCCCTACAAACCCCTTTCAGATGCCCTCCTCAATCTATCTTTTTGCTGTTCTCACTTTCTGTTCTTTCTCCCATCTTCTCCCCTCCCTTCTCCTTCTCTCCTCTCCTGTTTCTTTATTTCCTTTCCACTCCTTCTTCCTCCTACACTGTCTTTCTTCCTGCCCTTTGGTTGCCTCATGACCAGAACTCATGTTCTCTCTTGTCCAGCTATTTAATTTTCCTCCTGACAACTGCAGGCCACATTGTTGTCCCCATCCCTAGACAATGGTAATATCGGCCTTTGAGGTTTCTGTCACCAGCCAGCTGGTGGCTCTGGGAAGGACACCCAACCCCTGTGGACTGATTGTTACCATCGCAGGATGTCTGGAGTTGTGGAACAAGGCTGTGACATCAGAGGGAGGTGGTCCGGTTCTGACAGTGGCCTCTGCCTTATCCTGGGAGCCCGGGGTGATGATGGGGTGAGAGGGTATTGCATAGCTTCTCCTAGCACCTGGGGCATGGGAATAATGACACTCACCTACTGGGGTTGTGGGTGCCCAGCAGAGTATCTGGGATGCCATTTATGGGGGAGGGTGGTATTACTCTTGCTATGCTTGTTGATAGTAAAAGTCATGAAATGACGCTTGAATTCCCCATGGTGTAGAAGTGGCTTTGGCCTTGATACTGTCTGGTGCCGCCTACTTCCCTTTGTAAGCCCTATGACTGGAATTGGGAGTCTGAGTGTGTTTTGTTTACCTTCTGTGCATTTAATATGCTAATGACAGGAGGCAGGAATGGGCTGGCAGGGACCCAGGTGACAGAGAGCAGGCTTCATGTTTCCTCAACGAGGCACCTTAGTTGTTTCTTTTGTGGGTGGAGTCATCAAGACCTAGGGATGTGGTCTGGGGCGGGCTGGACAGTGGAAAGCTGGGGTGCTCAGGACAAGGGTTCAAGGAGGTAGCTCTCCATCTAGGAGCAGAGAAAATCCTGGCAGCACTGTGGTGGGGCAGCTCAGGTGGAATGAGGGGGCGGCTGAGTCCCCTGTGGGAAAGGAACGAATGCAGACTGTACACTCTCATCTGTGTGACTTGTTGACTTCTCAAGAGGACCCTGTGAGATTGTGATGGCAGGGCCGGCCTCCCTGTCCTGGCCACTCATCTGTCCTGCTCCTGGCACAGGACCTGGCATGGGAACAGGAAGCATAGGATGGGGGACAGACAGTGGCGGTTTACGTTAGAATGCTGACAGGACACCTCCAGCGAGCTCTCCATAGGCGCATCACAGCCTCCAGCCAGTCAACAGATTTCTCTGGACCTCACTTTCTTTTTCTGTGACATGGATTTGATAATCTCTACCCGTGAGGCTGTATCCTCAGAGTCCAGCACAGTATTGGCATTAAGTGTATATACTCATCGATGAAAGAATGAATGGGGCGGGGGAGGGAACAGAAGCAGATATATCTCTTTACAAAGGAGGGAAAGGATGCTTAAAGCAATCATCCTGAGACTGCTCGTCTGGCCAGTGAGAGAACAAGAACTTGGGACCACCGCCTGGCCTCCTGTGTCAAGTGGGCTAAGCAGGTGTCTTTGAGGCTGGAGAACACATGCGGCCCCAGGGAGGGGAAGCTGGCCAGCACGTCAGCATGGAAGGCCCTAGACAATGTGTAGGAAGCGGGACTGTGAGTCAACAGATGGAGGTGTGCCTCTGAGGCTTCGCACCAGACGGAAGGGAACAGGGAGAACAGATTCATGCGAGGAGGTGTGGGCCGAGAGCAACCAGGGTCCCTGCCCCTGCCGGGTGGACGGCGGTGGCAGCCGGAGCTGGAGGAGAGGGAGGCCCAGGTGAGAGGCTCACAGGTGCTAGAGGTGCCTAGGACTCTGCTGTCTGTCCTCAGAGGGCCAGGTGCAAGGAGTGGGCCTGAGAAGCAGTGTTGTGGAGACCCAGAACAGGGGGTTCAGTGAGCTGTGCCGGGCAGAGTCTGCCTGAGGCCTGACACGGTCACTTCCACATTGGGTCTGACTTCTGTAGCTGAGTGTGTCTCTTTGTGTCCTCAGCCTTACCCTTTCTCTTGGCTTCCTAGCACATTTTCCTTAGACCCTTTTTTGTCTTGGCTGAGCTGACTGTGCCCAGGGCCAGGAAAGTCACCTGGGAAGCTGAGGCCAAGAAGGGAAAGGTGGAAGGATGGCACAGCTTCTGGCTTCTTCTCCTCGGCAGCCGTGACCCTCATGTGAGGCTGAGTACAGAGAACCCTCCCCCAGCTTTATCCACTTTGACCTCAGAGGTCCCCCCCAGGGGTGCTGGAAGTATACGTTGTGGCCTAGAACCTGGGCTAGCAGAGAACAGAGGTCCAGGACTGAAGGGAGTGGAAGGTGGGGTGACCATATTGGACAGGGGAGACCCTCAGCACAAAGGCCCCCACAGCTCAGCACTGTGACAAGACACTGGGTTGGAAGCTGCTGCTGAGGTCAGAGGCCAGAAGAGTGTCCTGGACTTCCAGAGATCTTGGCTTTCTTATCTGTAAAATTTCTACCTCAGCAGCAGGTCAGTGTGAGAAAATTCCAAAGAATAAAATTGTGAAGGGGACTTCAGAGTTATGGATTTTAATCTTGCTTCTATGTGTTCCTCGTTCAGCCTGAAGGCCCAGGTGGGGCAAGCTGGAACAACTACTGGCCTTCAATGTCCAGGACACCTGCTGTTTGCCCAGTCCTGACCTGGGGAGAGGAGGAAGGACAGGAGAATAAAAAACACCTCTGACCTCGCTGGCACCTGGGTTGGGGACAGAGAGAACATGGGGGAAGCTAGGTAAGGTGGTGTGTAGCCCAGGAACTGAGATTTAGACTGCAGAGGCCTGGTGAAACCAGGGATAGAGTCAGGGGCATCTGGGGAGCCTGGAGGAAGCACGTGTTGCTTGGGTCCTTGATGGAGTGAGGAAAGAAGGAGAAGGAAGGGAGGGTGCTGCAGTGGTAAGACTGAGCGAGCCCTGTGAGGGACCCAGAGGGCCAACAGACATGTGCTCCTTAGCAATGCCCTCCAGGGCTGACCAGCATGGCCGGTCCCTCCTTCCTTTCTCCTCCCCCCTTGCCCTCGCTCTCTTTCTTTTCTTTTCTGCCTCTCCAAGTTTCTGTTCCTGGGAATCTGGGGCACAAAGGGGCAGTGCAGGCACAGGGCTAAGGGGGAACCGCTAGTCCCCGCCCAGAACCTGTTCCTGCACAGTCCGTGGTCTCAGCAACGCAGGCTGCCTCTCTCTCCCACAACCAGGCCCCCCGTGAACCTCCAGCCACCAAGCTGCCCGCTTCGTCTGTGCATCTAAATATAGTGGTTGAGATGCGCACTCTGGAATTGGATTTGATGTAGCCCTCTGGACTCGAGCTAACTTTTGGGGAGTAGTTTTCTTGGGAGCCTGCCAGTCCAATTCCTCCCTCATGAACACTAATTACCGCACAGACCTTCTCCATGAAATCGGTGCTGAAGCCATTTCCATCCAGGCGGCTCTCCAAGACGAAATTTTTCTACTGGGAACCGACAGCCGCAAATAAACCTACCATCTACTTAGCAACAGAGAGCAAGAGCGGGAGGGAGGGAGGGAGGAGGGGGGCAGAGAGAGTGGGAGGGAGAAGGAGGAGATAGGGCTCGGCTTCTCTCTTCCTCCTGTTCTTTATTTTTCAGAAAGGGTGTAATCATCTCTCACTGGGAAGGTGGTACAGGGTGTCTTATAAGATGGTACAGTGGTCCAAGAGAAGGGCTCAAGCTACCTGCAAGGCCAGTACCTGCTCTTGGTGGCTTGAGTGTGGCAAGACCCTCTGCCCTGCACTGCAGGGCACCATTGGGCAGCTGAGTCTGCCCCATGACCACTGGCTTCCTCTAAGTCTCTGTGGGCCTGGCCTGTGCCTATCTCCCTTTGTCTCGCCTTCCTGAGGGTGATCTCTGTCCCCCATCTGCCTAGGGTGGTCCTATTCATTATCCAGGGCCGAGGTAACATCTCACCTCTGCCAGGAAGCCCTCCCATGCCCTCTAGGTAATTCCTCCAATTCTCAACTCCACAGGCCCATGCCATACACCCAGTGATGGTGTGTGCTCTGCTTTCCTCACTTTCTGATCGAGTCTGTACATCAGCTTTCCCAGGGAGGGTGGCCCCTGGAGGAACGGAGCCTCTCAGTGCCCTGTCGGGTGGGTGCACCGTCATCTGTGAGTAGATGCCACTTCCTTCATCTTGCAGAGGAAAAGCCTGAGGTGCAGAGAGGTCAGATGGAATGCTCATGGTCACTCACGCCCTGGGAGGAGGCGGGGCTGGGGTTTAAACGCCTGTGTCTGTGTCAAAAGGCCAGATGCTGCCCTTTCTCTCCCGGCCTCCTCTCTGGGCTGCTTCTGGGCAGTGTCTGCTTCTCCCCCACCTGTCTCCCTCAAAGGTCAGCCCAGGTTCTGCACTCAGCCCCTGTTCCAGGAGCAGTTGAAGCCAAAGAACAGGAGAATTTATTTCCCTATGAGGTTTATCAAGGCCCAGGGCGGGCTCAGCAAGCTCTTATGACCACTGGCCATCGGCCAGCTTCTGGGCACTCCGGCCAGCAGAGGCTGAGTGGCTCTCAGAAGCTGCTGGGGGGTCACGGATGCTGTACCAACCTTGCTCAGTCAGCAGAAGCGCTACCTACTCCCTCCCTTGGCTGGAGCATGGCCAGGACCCTGTTGCGCTGGGGAGTGCTGTTGGCAAAGTCCCCTTCACATCTTGTGCCCAACTGTGCCCAGGGACACTCCACACTAGGGCTCCAGGTTACAAATCACCTCTCCCAGAACCCTTAGCATCTTAGCATTGGAGACTCATGCCTTCAGGATAGGGCACCCCAAGAACAAAAGTTAAAAGCGGTATAGGACCACCTCTGTCACCAAGGCTTGGGGAATCCTTTCGCTTATCGGGGTCTCAGTGTTTCCATCCATCAAATGGGCATGTGGATTGCTGTCCTACTTCCCTTACTTGGGTAAGTGACACAGGCACCCTCCTCCAGGTCCCTGTTCCCTTCACTCTGCTACATGCTTACCCGGGACTCTCTGGTCCCCTCCCTCTTCCCATTCAGGGTGGATAAGTAAAGCCACAGCTTAGCTATCTTCTCCAGCAAGAAGCAACCAGACTCAGAGGGGACTCCCACAAGGGCCAAGAGCAAATCTTCTAGAGAGCCCTTCCTGGGGCCAGGAGAGGACAGGAGTTCTTAGAAGAGCTTTCCTTTAAAAAAACAAGACCTGGGCTGGCAATCATGAAAATGGGTTTTATGCTCAGGGGCCGGGCCTGGTGGCTCACATTTGTAATTACAACACCTTGGGAGGTTGAAGAGAGGATTGGTTCACTTGAGGCCAGAAGTACAAGACTAGCCTGGGCAAGATAGCGAGACCCCATACCTATAAACAAAAAAATATGCCCAGGAAGAAGCCACCTTTCTTCTTTGGTGATCTGTGGTTTTCTTTATAAGGAGAGGTGGAGCTGGATGAGCTGATCTGCTCAACCTGGTCCCTTCCAACCCGAGGTGGTGGAGAATGGGGCTCGCGCATTGTGTGACTTGGTCCCCTCTAGCTGTGTGATTTGGGGCAGGCTTCTCAGCCAGTCTCCTCAGTTTCTTCACCTGTAAAATGGGAATCTCACAGTGCTTATTTGCTCCCTGGCTTACTGAGGGTTAACTGAGGCCTGGTGCCTAGGAAGTGTACTCTCGGTCAGGCCTAGCTCCCAGTACACAGATAATTCTAGTCACTGCCAGCAGGATAAAGCACTGCAGTGGGCCAGGGATGTTGCTGAGCCCTGGGCACACACTTCCTCATTTAGTCCACTGGTTCTATTTTCATTTTTTGTGTCTGTGAGAAATATGGAGAGCCCTGAGAAGGGAGGCCAGAGTGCTGCCTGGCGTTGCGGGACTCACGTGGCATCTCCAAAGCAAATCCCAGTGTCTGGCTGGCGGGAGAGGCTCCTGCCCAAAGAACAGGGCTGAGCCAGGGACGACAGGAGGGTTGGTGAGGGTAGTGGCCACCAGCCTCCCCCTGGAGGGTGGGAAGCCCAAGAGGAGTCTTTAGGTCACTGCAGGAGCGGGTGCCTTGGGGATCCCTGGTCAGGAGGAGATAAGGGGGCCAAATGTCCCAGCAGAAAGTGAGACCTGGGACCAAACTCATCACCAGCTCATGTCTGCATGACCCATGGGCCTGTGACCTGGGCCAAGGAGGCCAACCACAGCCTCAGGGAAGCTGAGGACATTGCCTTTCTTTGAGTAACTCTTGCATTTCCTTTCTTCCTTCCTTCCTTTCTATCTTTCTTTTTAAATTGTAGATTCAGAGGCTGTACACATACATGTTCGTTACATGGACATATTGTGTAGCGGTGGGGATTAAGTCTCAGGTGACCCATTCCCTAGACAGCGAACATTGTGCCCCGGAGGTAGTTTCTTTACATTTTCTAGTTTTGTTTCCCCACTTAAATTCTTGGTTCACCTTCTTTAGAAAAATTCTAACCTCCCTTCAACAGACCTAAGCTGAAAGGGACATGTCCACTATGGGGGCTTCCCAGAAGGGAGCATGGGGCAGGCACATCTGTCCTTGCTGGAGTTCAGGCACGCTAGGCTTTTGGGGGGCTGCGACCTCAGTGGGCCCAGGGCCAGGTGGGGATGACTGTGGGGGCCGAATCCTTCTAGCCTAAGATGAGTGCCTCTTCCTAGGGGGATCTTCCCCAGGGATCCTTCTTGGAACAAAGTGACTGGCAGGGGAGCAGGGTGGTTAGAGACATAGGCTTTGGCATCAGACCATCCTGGGTTCCCATCTACCACTTCCTGGCTGGGCGATCTTGGGTGAGTTCCTTAACCTCTCTCGCCCCACTATCCAAACTGTACGATAGTATCAATAGCACTAACTGTGCCACAGGCTTGTTGTGACACACATGAAACTCCCAGATTGGTTCCAGGCCCCATGTGTATCCCCACGGTGATGCCGTTGAGCAAAGGTGTCCCCTAGATTGCCTGGGCTTCCCTGAGCCATAGTGGGGCACATCCTTTCCATGGGACAGGAGGGTGGTGACCTTGGCCCTGTGGGCATGTGTCCAGGCAGAGCAGTGGGCAGGTGGTACCACTCAAAGCCTTGCTTCTCCCCCTACCCACCATGGTGACGCTCCCCTGTTCTTTGGTATTCTCCTTCCTTCTCTCAGGCGGGCAGCTGAGCAGAAAAACAAATCAAAGTTGACTCCGTGTCTGGGGCCTGCATTGCTCCCGAGAAGCGATCCCTTGCTTCCCATTACGCACCCCAATAACTCTTGTATATGGAGTGTGAAATAATTAGCAGTGGCAAAAATAATTTAGGAAACAAGAAGAAACTAATTGTATAGGCTTGTTTGGGGAAAACACAGCCGACCAAAAACCTGTGGTGCAGGGAGATGTGGACATACCGACTGGCTCCCTGGAGGTCAAGTCTATGAGGATCGCCCGGTGAGGATCGCACCTCTCTCAGGACCTTTTCTTCATCCCTGTCCCCCAAGAGGGGACTGGCCCATGTGGCCCCTGGAAAGGTGCCCTGAGGGGCACAGAAGGGTCTTTTCAACACACATCTATACCCCATCTCACTCCCCATCCAGGGAAGGCAGATGGGGTGGAGGGTGGGTCACCTGGAAGGGTCTCCTGTAGTCACATGGGCCTGGGGTCCTCCCTGAGCTTGACCCTGAGCCACCGGCATGCCCCCCACACCCAGCAGGCCTGGAATGCCCTTATTCCTCTCCTGCCTGCCTTTCAAGTCTCCAGTTCAGCAGATACCCGTTGCACACCAGCCATTGTGGCAGCGTCATTAAACGCAATGTGGCGCGACCCTGGGCAATGGGGGAAAAATTGTGCCTTGCATCTCATGGCTCTTCTAACTTTGAAAAGTTTGTTTCCTCCTTGGGCGCTTTTCTGCCTGCTGAGTGCCCTCCCATCCTTCCCATTGTCTGTTCCTTACTTTCTGGGAGGTGGGGGGTCAGGTTTCTATGATACAAGGGAAAAAGAGTGAGGAAACCTTGATGTCCTTGAGTTGGTGGTTTCCAGTGATGGAAATGAGGAACCAGAGAGAGATGAAATCACTGGCCCCAGATCATAATCACAAGGAGAGTAGCTCAGTGTTTGACCAGGGCTGTGCCTCTGTCCCCTGCTGTGTCCCCTACTTCCTCACTCTGTTGGACAACTGGCATGACCATGCAAGGTATCCACCATGGATCCCAGTTGAATACCGTGGTCTCCCCTGCTCCTCCTTCGGACATTGCCCAAGACCCAGAGACCTCCAACTCTCCTCTAAGTGAGTATTGGGCACAAGGTGGGGTTCTCTGTGGCCCTGCTCCACCTTGGTCACCCCTATTTCCGGGTACCTTCTCCTTAGATGTGGCACATTTGCATTTGTCTAGAGCTGATTTACAAGGTTGTTCATGGGGACAGAAACCTCCCCTCTCTCTGGGTAAGCACCTGTCTGCTATCTCTTCACTCATCTTCTCTTGTCTGGGCCATCCGACAATGTCCTAATTTGTCCCCAACTCCAGTGTCTCCTTCTCGGGTTAGCTCGGTGATTATCCTAAGGCCAGGTTCCTACCTGTCACTTCCTTGCTTGGAAAACATCTGTGACTTCCTGTTTTCTCCAAAATCGGCACATACCTTGCCTTCTGTGTGACACTGGTCTCTGCCATGCCCCATAGTCAAGTCTCAGCATTCGAGGGCATCACCTTACATCCTGAAGGCAAAACTTGGAGAGCAGACTTGGTCTTATACCTGGTAGTTTCTCCCTGGTTTCACTTCCCTGTGTTCATGGGGTAGCACACCGGTTCCCTGGCTGCCCTTGAGCCACAGCGATGTAGCTGGTCCTCATCTCACAGACACACCATTACCTGCTGAGTATCTTGCATGGGGAGGCTCAGGGTACCTTGCATTCAACCTATGCAAAGGCAAGCCCACGATGAACCCACACCTGCCCATTCTAGCTTCTGCCACAATGGTGATCCATGCCTGGAGCCAGAATTCCAAGACTCCTCCATCTCTCCTTCTTCATCCTCACCTACCTCATAGCCATCACCAAAGAGATGGAGATAGAGAGATTCCTCTTCTCCACCTGCCCCTGCTTCGTCCAGGCCACACCACCACTGGCAGTTCCTGAGACCTGCCACCCTCTCCAGTTTCCTAGCCAGGCTCCTCTGGGCCTCCCTTCTTTCTCCTACTTCACCCCTCCCCAATTTGGCTGAAATCTGGTGCTGAGTTGCTGTGGCTGGATCAGGGTCCCGCGAAGGCTGGTCTAAGCCTCTGCAAGTTGGCAAGCATAGAGAGACAGTGGTGTGTCTGTACCGTCTGCCTGGAACCAGTACATGGGGTGAGCCAGGGAGTACATGCGGAGGCAGGAGGGTGACTCCCCAGAGGCAGGACCCTCTGGGTCCATTTGCTGTGCTAATTGCCTGACAGAATTACAGGGCAGGTGTCCAGGTCTTGGGCTGTGGTCTCATCACACACTCAGCAGCTGAGGTCTTTGGTGGGGTGGGGGTTGGAAGGGGTGTTGGGAGATGAGTGTGGAGTGGTGGTCCCCCCACCTCCTGCTGGGTTGATGGATGGCACTAGATAAGCATGGGTAGGGCATGCCTGTCCTCCAGGCTGACAAATGCCACAGGTGCAGCTGCAGGGGACAGGAGCCAGCTGCTCCTATCATGTCTTTGTGTGTGCTGTTCAAGGTCACGCTGTGAGCTTAAGTGGTCTGGTGGGCTGGGGGCTCAGAGCCCCTGGCTACCATTTGTTGGCCCCCTTAGCTAACTATCTCTTCCTAGATGGAGAAGTAGGGGTGGGGGCTGGAGAGGACCTTTCCCTCTGAGCCAAACCACTTTAACCATGCACCTGCCGACACAGACCCTGAGCTCTATCATCTGTGTGCTTGGGGACAGAATGGTGATCTCTGCTGTGGCAGCTCAGCTGTCACTGGGATCACCTCTCTTCTGCCCCAACCCATTCTTCTTCTGCATGGGACTCCTAATTACATTGCTGCTGCCCTGATATGATCGTCCTGCCTTGAAGCCCCTTCTTGACTTCTCTGGGATGACGCCAGGCTCCCTCCTACCACAGAACTCAAGAGTTCAGTCATCAGAATGGACCACAGCTTATCTTTCCCTGACTCATTATATGCAAATCAATTTAATGGACGAATGTTATCAATTGTATTACCCCTTCAAATATTGACACCTGCAACTACCCATCTATAGTAGAATCTAAAGAATACTGTTTTCACATAGAATTAATATTTATAATATTTAGATGTTTTGAGTTCTGTAAAAAACGCTTAAGAAACCAGGATATCCAGGTACTGGGTGGTCTAGCCACGTGGGAGAGCCATATGCTGGGTGGTGGAAGAATCCAGGAATTGGCTTCTCTCAGTTGGTTGACCCAAGACCTGATCTATCTGAACCTCAGCTTTGTTGTTTGTAAAATGGGAATGAGTCTTATCGGGAAAGGCCACTCCTAGGATGAATGAGAGCATGCATTGCAGGACACATAGCAGACGCTAAGCGTTGGGTAAATCTGAGATAGAGGAAGACCTTGAGACAAAAAAGTCAGCCTGGAAACTTGCAAACAATAAGACATCAGTCACATGATTAAGCAATTCCACTCCTAGTAAATGTCCCAAAGAATCGAAAATTGGTGTTCAACCAAATCCTTGTACACACATGTTCTCAGCAACACTTCATAATTGCCCCAAAGCAGAAATGGCCTACATTTCCATCAGCTTACCAATGGATAAACAAAATGTGCTATATCCTTACAATGGAATATTATTCAGCCATGAAAAGGAAGAACATTCTGACATATACTGCAACATGGATGAGCCTTGAAAATATACTCAGTGAAAGAAGTCAGACACAAGAGGTCATATATTGTATGATTCCATTGTATAAAACCTCCAGAATATGTAAATCTATAGAGACAGAAATAAGAGTAGTGGCTGCTGGGGACTGGTAGGAGCTAAAAAGTAACTGCTGAATGCATAATGCATATGGAGGCTTAATTTGGGGGTGATAAAGGTGTACTGGAGCCTCATAGAGGTGATGGTTGCACAACACAGAGGTTGCACTCAATGCCACTGAATTGTGCACATATAAAGTTAATAATGGTTTGAAAGAAGAAAAGTAAAGAAAGGACAGTATGAGGGAAATGAATGCACAGAAGTGCAAAAGCATTACCTTCCTTCCCCCCACATGTGCTAGAATATTCCATCCCAAGCTTTATGGTGCTCAGTTTCTCAGTCCCTGCCAGACTCCTCCTTGTCCCAAAACAGACAGAATGTTACTTGGGCCCAGCTGCCCAAGCTGCTGCAGGGACACTGACCTTCTTCCCCACAGGGTGACATTGGTCCACTGTCCAGACATGGCTCCTTGGAACTTGGGTTTCTCAGCTGGGGCTCTCCTGCTCTTCTAGCCTTCCTTGGAGACCCCAGAGGGCTTCTCCCGGGACAGAGGTCTCCTTTCCTCCCATGGGCGACCCTGTGTGAGATACCTTGCCTACTTAAGATCCCTTGCTTTTGGCCCCGCCAGGTAGTCTGAAGTCCTGTCATGAGCTCCACTCTTACAGAATGAGATCTGAGTTTCCCTTGGCCCTGGCCCAGACTTCCTACATGCCCCGTGGTCTGAGGGGGTGAACTTCACAGAGCCAAAGTCCCTCCTTGTAGAATGTTCCAACAGTAACTTCTCCTCCCTGGGAAAACTTTCTGCCTCCTTCTCCAGATACTCCCACCTGTCCTGTACACGTGCTGCCTTCTTGCACAGGCCAGAAACATTGAGGAAGACATGTTGACAGCCAGCACAGACTCAGAGGATGTGCCCAAGAATGAGGTGGGTGGTGGCCTCTGGGGGACAGCTCTGCCTTCTCAGATAATCTCGGTTTCCTGTTCGCTTCCGGCTCACTTGGAACAGCCTGTGTAGGCTCCAGGCTTTTGGCCAGGTGCACCGCTTCTCCCTCTCCCCTCACCTTCGGGTCATTGTTTTCCCCTTGGGCGGCCTCCCTCCTGTGTCCCTAACCCTTAACTAGTGCTCTGTAATTATTTGTTGAATGAGTGAATGATGAATACATGAAGGGATGAATGGTTTCTTTTGAGACATTTCACCAACCTCTCCCCTCCCTGAAATCCTCATATACTTGAAGTCACAACCACACACGTCCCTGGTCACCTGTCCATTTTGCAGGCACGCATCCCTGCCCTCCGCATGCAGGTGCCGTGCTAGGCCGGTGCCCGCTGTGTGCTGCCCATGGGGGTATGTGAACCTTGACACCTTGGGCACACCAAACCAGGCCGTGCCTCCCCGCCTCCAGGTGCCCTGTTGCTGTTACCCCACAGGTCTTTTCATCTCCCATGCAATCCTTGCAGGCCCAGCTCAGCCTGGGCTTCCCTCAGGACTTGAGTGCCAGACTGGCTGACCCACACCTCCCTCTCTTCTGCAAACTCAACCTGTGGCACTCTTGGTCCAATGCAGCCATCCTCACACCCATCCTCAGTACCCAGGTGTGGGTCTCCTGGGGCTGCGAGCTCCCAGTGGGCTGGAGCAGGGGTTCACTGTCCCTGTACCCATGGTGGCACTGAGACCTCAATAGGCATCTGCGGGTGATGAGAGAGAAGGGTCTTCCGTGAGATAAATTGCCAGAATACTCTTTCCCTCACACTCTCTTCCCTTTTTCTTTCTTTCATTCTTTTAAACCTGGAGGGAATATGACTTCAGCATCTCCACCCACTTTATGAATACTTTGACAAATGGTTTCTCTACTGTCGTGCTTACCCCAAGCAGGGGCATCTGTCATTTTGGAAGGCAACTGTTTACAACCCTTCCGACCTTTAATGCAGAGTCAGCGCTGGGGTGGGGTGGGGTGGAGGAGGGGCCAGTCAGGCTGACTGCAGTTCATCAGGCCCAGAATTTAAAGAAAGAAAGAAAGAAAGAAAGAAAGAAAGAAAGAAAGAAAGAAAGAAAGAAAGAAAGAAAGGAAGGAAGGAAGAAAGGAAGAAAGGAAGGAAGGAAGGAAGGAAGGAAGGAAGGAAGGAAGGAAGGAAGGAAGGAAGAAAGGAAGGAAGGAAGGGGGAAAAAAACAAAACCTACACAACTTACAGAGTAATTGCTGTCTCCTTGGCAACGAAGCGGCAGTCTAGGTTCCAGTGTTCCGTTCCCCTTTCCTGGGTTGAGCAGGGCAGGGACAGCGGGTGGTGGTGGGGGCAGGGGGGGTGGGTGTGTGTGAGAGTGTTTGCATCCTCCCTTGGCCTTGGGAAGAGGATCTGTTTTCAAGTCCCTCCTCAGCCACCTTGCTTGCTTTCCGTTGGTCTCTGGGCTGCAGTTCATAACGTCCAGACCAACGTCCTAGGCTGAAAGAACTGGGCATGCATGCAGTGGGCCTGTGGGAGACTGTCGGGGACCCCCTCCAGGATGAGCTCTTGGGGAGCCACACCCCTCCAGCAGTCCCTGCAGCCTCCTTCAGGGCAGCATGGTCTTCTCTTGCCCCTCCTCTTACCCTTCCTCCTTTCTTTTCCGTGTCTTCTTTCTCCTGCTTCTCCTCTTCCTCATTCTTCTGTTATTATTATTATTATTATTATTGTTATTATTATTATTATTATTTTGAGTCAGAGCCTCACTCTGTTGCCCAGGATGGAGCACAGTGGCACAATCATGGCTCACCACAGCCTCGAATTTCTGGGCTCAAGTTATCCTCCCTCTTCAGCCTCCAGAGAAGCTGGGACTACAGGCACATACCACCATGCTGGGCTAATTTTTTAATTTTTTTGTAGAGATGAAGTCTCACTCTGTTGCCCAGGCTGGTCACAGATGTGCTCAAGGAACTCTCTTGCTTCAGTCTTCCAATGTGCTGGGATTATAGGCATGAGTCACCACATTCAGCTATCCTTCTGTTCTTTATTGATTTCTTTCTCTTCTTCCTCCTCCTCCACCCTTCCTCCTCCTTCTCTTCTCTCTTCTTTTCCTTCTTCTGATGTTCCTGTCTTCCTGCTATGTCTACCCTCCCCACTCCGCCTTCCTTCTTCCTTTTCTTCCTCTGTCTCTTCTTTCTGCTCCTCCTTTTCTTTCTTCTTCTCTCCTCCTCTCTGCCCCTGTCATTTTACCAAGCACCCTTCTCCCTGGGAGTCTGTATGTGTTGTTGGCCTTTGGGTCCCATAGGCATGTCCTGGTGGGAGCAGGAAGCTGGGAGTTCTGAGGTGTGTTGGGTCTCAGGGTCTGGGAGAGACACGGTAGTATCTCACTGGCACAGGAGACCCAGGAGAAAATGAGAAAAGTACCTTCCCTAGGGGTCCAGAGAAGGAAAACCCTCCCCCTCTCCCAGCACCCACCAACCATTTGGATTGGATGTCTATGGTTCTGCCATGGGGACCAGGGATGGAACCACGGTCCTTCTTTCCCTGCCTCAACATGGATCCTTTCATTCTCCAAGAATAAGCTCTGGTGTCCCCTCCTCTAGGAAGAATTCCCTGGTTGCACCAACCCAAATGACCTGTCCCTTCCTCCTTGCTGCCTGCTGGGCCCCTCATTCAATACTTGTCTGTCCTGGGGGATGGTGGGAGGGTGGATTTGTGATGGCCTTCCAGACAGGGAGTGAGTGGACTAAGAGCTGGGGTGCGCCTCATCCTCATTTCCCCAGCTGATCATCTTCTGGCGGCCCCATCTTATCAAAGTCTCCCTCTTTCTCCTGTCTCTGGCCCACCAAGGATTCTCTGTGGTCTGGCAGGTGTTCAGCATGGATGGACAGCAGGGTGGGCTTCCTCTGGTGTGAGTTTTACTACCCAAAGAGAAAGGTTGGTGCTGCGTGGCCCGTCCCTACTGAGCAGATTGAATGTCTCCATTCTTCCACTCCCTCCAAGCCTCCTCACCTTGCATCAACCTTCTCTTTCCAGATCTACCTAGAAGCTTCTTCTCCAACTCCTGTCACCCAAGGGGTCCTTGACTGACAGCTGAAAATGTGGCCTATCTTCTCTCCCTCCCAGGTTGAGGGCTTTATAGTGGGAGCCAAAGCTTTCTGCAAAAGTAATATTATTCTCTGGCCTAAAACTTCTGTTTGGTTTGCGAGTTAGGGCTTCCCCACAGTGAGGCACATCATCAGTAAACATTTATTGAGCACTTACTGTATGCATGGCCCTGTACTTGATGCCAGAGAGAAGGGAAAGGAAATATCTTCCCAAGTCATGGCACCTGACCTCAGGGAGCTGAGTCCCTGGGGAGCGAGACAGACATACACAAATCACACGAGGAATCAGGGGGAAGTCAAACCACCTTGAACACACATGCTGAAATCGACCCATTGAACTCCTGGTCCCAAGCCCAAAGAGCCCCCTGTGGCAAACAAACAGCTTAAACAAAGCAAAGGGAATTAGAATTTTCAAAACCTTCCAGCAGCAATAAACTCTGGGGTATAAAATGGGTTAGGAAATTTATTTTTTCAATATCTGATTTTTTCCCCCCTCTTCTCTGAAAATCCACATATCTAGTCTCCTTCAGGTTGGGGCTCCTTTAAATGGTTTTATTAAAAAAAATCATTTACTGTGGGCTTCTCAGTTCAACTTTAACTGGACCGGGTGGAAATTAAAAAAAGGATATTTAAAAAATAAATTATATAAATTACAGCCCTAATTATAAAGGAACTTTTAAAAATGTACCCAAGCACGAAGAGAAAATCTTTTTTAAAAAAATGCCCCATTTGCCTGTTCCATTGCGGGAACGTAATTTAGACACTTTTAACAAATCCTCGTCCTTTGGAAGAAGCGGGCTCTCCAGGCCTATTTGCCTGTGTCTCTTTCTGAGTGCTATTATTATTTGATAACTTTGGGCTTAAATCTGCACGAGAGCCAATTATCTCTCTTTGTCATCAAGCAGGCTTGCTGTTCGGCAGCGGTTTTTATAGTACAGTAAAAGCCTCACGGAGGCTGGAGGAGGGGGATTTGTGGCTCAGATTTCACTGCATCTTGTCTCTTCCAATGCCTCGCCTTATTCCTTCTTCTGTTTTTTCTTTTCATCATTCCCCAATGCAACAAGTCCCCCCCCCTCCGCCCCCGCCCCAACTGCTTAGCAATGTCTGTCTTCCGTGCCTCTCCCCAGCTGGCCACCCTCTGGCGGCCCCATCCTATCAAGGTCTCCCTCCTTCTCCCGTCTCTGGCAGACCAAGGCTTCCTGAGCAGAAGCGGCAGGAATTGGTGTTTCTTGGCATAGCCTCCGGAAGAGGCCTAAAGCCGCGGTCATACCCTGCTTTCTTCTCAACCCGCGGAGGTTGCCAGGAGACCTTAGTGCTGGAGGGAGGCAGGCCTCCCAACTCAGGAGCTCACAGCCTGACCAGGAGGTGCTGGGGCTGCCCTCCAGTGGGGGGCATGGGGTGCTCTGGGGGCGTGTGCCTGATTCTTTTGTTTCTCTGAGAAGAGGCAGGAGGTGATGATTGAGAAGAACAGATGGAGCTTTGCAGAGGGGGTGGGAGACGATGGCTGGCCCCTGAAAGGCTGGGTTAGGTATAGAGTCAAGGCAGGAGCCCAGACTGGATGGGGATACTTCATCCCACGTGGTCTGCTTTCTCCACTGCGGGGTTCCCAGCAGGGTATGTGGAGGCACTCAATGTACTCTGGTGGAGTGAGCTAGTGAGTGAGCAAATGAATAAATGAATGAATGAATGAGATCATGAAGGGAAATGGGTGGAGAGGCTGGAGATGGGTTTAGAGGATTTAGGGTGTTCAACCTCTTCAGTTCCGGATGGCAAACTGCTTTTTCTGCAAAATGAACCCGATCCTTTATGGCTTTCCATCAAGCTAATTGTAGAGCCCAGTAGCCCCTTTCCACTCACTGGTGGACCAGGCCTCCCATCTGCTCCCTTCCTGGCCCCAGGCAGGTTGTGAACATGCCATTTCCTCTGCTGGGTGGGGTGGGAGATCTCCTCCCATCTACCTGGACTACCCATCCCACCATTTTTAGGCATCACTTCCTCTTGGAATTCCTTCCTGATGGCCAAGTCAGGGGGCCTGCTGACTCTAGTCCTCCTTCACCATTCTGTCCTCAGCCATGCAGATGCTGGCTTGGTTTCTGGCCAGCAAAGGGACCCTAGAAGAGACAGAGCCCTCACCTTAGCCACAAACTGACCCTTATCTCCATTTGGGTCTTTCACACAAAGTATAAATTACCCTTAATAGTAGCGATAACAAACTACCAGGACCAAGAATTAACTACTGTGGACCAGGCACTATGGTCAGCATTTTATATAATTTATGGCATTATTCCTCAAGCTGAGAAGTGGAGACTGTGAATGACTTACTCAAGGCTAAGCACCACCTACGTGGCAGAAAGCCGATTTAGAACCCAGGCAGGTCTGGCTCCAAAGCCTTAGCTATTTCCATTATGCTATTTACTCTGAGGGCCTTGGGCTCAGAGAGGGTGGCTGGTCCGCACAGCTGGCGTGGGGCGGCTGGCTCCTGCCAGCTGCTCTCCTTAGCTGCGTAGCTCAGCTCCTGGGACACATTGCTGGGAGTCTCTTCCCATTCCATCTCTTGACCACGCTTCCATCCCCCAGAAGCAGCATCAGGACAATAACGTGGCCTGTGTTCTGTCTGCATCAGGCTGGGAGGCCTTGAGAGGCTGCGAGATGGTGCCTTCCACGCTAGGTATCACACACATGCGCACACACACGCACACCCATCCCAGTTGGCTCTGCAGGCCTCTGCCTTCCACTGAGCCCTGAGCAAGCCAGGATGGCTTGGGTCCATGGGTCCATGGCTCCCCTTCCTTGCCCTGTTTGAAGACCAGCATTGGGTCTCTGAGCATCCTGTGCCTCTCCCCACTCTGAGAGTGCCCAGAGTTCTGGCAGCTCTGAGCAAGGGATTGGGTTTTGCATTTGAGACTGGGGTATAGGCGTAGTCCTGTTGGAATGCATTTATTTGGAAGGCACTGGGAAGTAGCACAGTGATTTGCAAGAAGGTGTTTGGCCTACAGTGACATTGTTTCCAGAGCAGCCACCAGGCAGGGGCAGGGCGGGGTCCCCAGGACAGCCTGGTGGGGCAGAGCTCCATCTGCTTTCCTGACCCCTCAGCCCACTGCACAGATGGTTCCCTCTGTTGCGTCATCTTATTTTTTTTCCTTTAAAAAAATGTTACATACTTAGTGGGCACAGAAGCAGTTTTGTTACATGGATGTACTCTGTAGTGGTGAGGTCTGGGTTTTTAATGTAGCCATCACCCAAATGGTGACCACTGTACCCATTAAGTAAAGTACCATTTATCTTAGCTTGTCCAAGCTTTAGCACTGAAAGTTACATGTCTGGGAAGCTCCCAGTCCCGGGCAAGCCAGGACAAAGGGTCACCATCTTGCCTAACACATTTCTCTGTCTCCAGGGTGTGGCTCTTCAGTGTGACTGTGGGCATCCTCCTCCTCATCTTCTCATCTCCCTTGATGGCAAGTCTGAGAAAAGGTTCATGGCAGGTGCCTGGCAAGGTGCCACTGGGAGACTGAGATGGCCCCAGCTCTGATTTGGGGCATGCACTTTGTAGTGACACATTGCTCTGTGGGACCTCCTGGGGCTGGGGAGGGCACCTCCAATCCCAGATTTGGGGTTCATCACATTTACATGGGGTTCCCTGTCACAGATCTCTTGCATTCTCCTAAAGGCTGTGTGTGTGTGTGTGTGTGTGTGTGTGTGTGTGTGTGTGTGTGGCAACTGCATGGGGGGGCACCTCTAACTGGGGTGAGCCTGGAATGGTGCAAGAGAGGATGCTAGGATGGTACGGTCTCCCCTGTAACCTATATCCACTCCAGGTCTCAAAGGCACAGGCACCAGAGCTGGCTGGGTGAGGACCAGGCCATGAAGGAACTTTGGCTAGCCAGTACCAGCTTCCTGAATCCTCTGGCCTGGCCACCCAGCCCTCAACTCAGTGCTAGCTGCTCTCAGGACCCTTGTGGCCCTTGGGGAAGGCCTTTTGGGTGGCTGCTGCTTGATTTCCCACTGCCGGCTGGCAGGCAGGCAGGCGGGTGGGCGGGCAGGCGTGATATTACCCCTAAGATAAATGAAGAAGAGTTTCAGCCCTTATTGGATTATAGTTTTTATTGAACTTTATAAATTCCAATTAGCAGACCCCTGGGCAATAAGCGACACGCAGCCCGTGGCTCACTTTATAGTGTGATTATGACCCTGTTTATCCTCCCCTGAACGAGAAGTATTAATGGAGGAAACGAAGGGAAGGAGACTCGAGAAGATATAAACACAGATATTGGTGACACAGAGATAAACAGACAGGGTCAGGGAGAGAAAACAACCTCTGGGTGGGCCACTGAGAACAGAGGATCCAAGATTCCGAGAACCCAAGTGCTTAGCACCACAGCGAGCTGGGATGCCCTCCCAGCCTCCCTTCCAGGGTAGTTGAACCTGCCCAGACTCCTGATGACTGCCAGGGCCTGAAGGGTGCTCAGCCCCGCTCCCGCCGGCAATCTTGTTCAGGGTGGAGTTTGATTCACTAAGTGCTGGTCTTGTTTGTATTCTTTTGCCACGGGACAACCTGCTGCCTTCTGGAGGCCCTGACTCCACAGCTGAGCTGCTCTAGGGGAAGACTCAGTGGGAGCTTAATGTTTTAGTGGGGGGTTCTTTGCCCTTTGAGAACCTGATGGAAAAGAATAGGCGTTCATCTATTCAAGTGAGAGTTGCATGGTGTTTTGCTGGAAGAGGTTTGGCCTGTAGTGAAGTTGTTTTCAGAGTGGCCACCAGGCAGGGGTGGTTGGGGTCCCCAGGACTGCCTGGTGGGGTGAAGACTAGGACTTCCTGAGAACTTGCAGCCTCCAAGGAGGACAAGGAGGCCTGCAGGTTAGGAGCTTGTTTTCATGGTGCCAGGGCTGTGTTCTCTCACCTCAAGTTCCATCTGCTTTCCCAACCCTTCAGCCCAATGCACAGACTGTTCCCTCTGTTGCATCATCTTTTTTTTTCCTTAAAAAAATTTTTAAAGCTAGGTTCAGTGGCTAACACCTGTAATCCCAGCACTTTGGGAGGCAGAGGTGAGAAGATTGCCTGAGTCCAGGGGTTCAAAACCAGCCTGGGCAACATGGCAAGACCTCGACTCTACAATAAATAAATTAGCCGTGGGTGGTGGCGCTCTTGTGGTCCTAGCTACTTGGAAGGCTGAGGCCGAAGGATCGACTGAACCCAGCAGATCAAGGCTGCGGTGACCATGAGTGTGCCACTGCACTCCAGCCTGGCGACAGAGTGAGACTCCTACTCAAAAAAAAAAAAAAAAAAAAAAGAATATATGTTTAGTGGGCACAGGAGCAGTTTTGCTACATGGATATACTCTGTAATGGCAGTTTGAGTTTTTAGTGTAGTCCCCAAAGCATGCCCATGCATGTAGGCACTCGCGTGCACACACATGCACTTTTGTCTACAGATACAAGGGGCCCAAGGGGTTGCCCGATCCCTGAAAATTGATCATAGCCCCTGACCGATTCCCCCCAACCCCTTTCACCACCCCCCATGCCCACCTTCAGGGGACTGAGGGGTATCGGGTGAAGAATCCTTGAGCTCAGATCAGAACAAGACCTGACTCCATGTGGCTTCTGCCGGGTCATCCTGAGAGCCCACAGACAGATGGGCAGTCTCTGAGGGCCTGGCAACAGCTGGGCATGTCCCTCTACCCCACCTGCTGCTCCTTTCTTCCTGGACTCTGGTTTGTGCTCATCGACTTTATACCTTTCCTGGCCAGTGTGGGTGCAGGTCGGTTGGTTCCTGAGCTGGCAGGGTGGGTGGCGGCCACACTCTTCCAGACTGAAACCCTTGCTGGCTTGCTGCATTTCCCAGGAGAAAGACCGTGCTCAAGGAGGGCATGCCCTCCTCACTTTGTCTGGCTTTGTGTGTGCCTTCCTCCCCCTCCTGCAGGTCATCTTTCTTGGAGGCCTCGGTGGAAGATTAAAGAAGAAAAAAAAATTTCTCCTATCAGCATTTTGCCGATGTACGAAAGCACTAACGCAGAAGTATCCGAGAAGGCTTTTGTAGTTTGAACACGATGAAAAACGCTTCGGGTGTTCGTCGGTCTGCAGAAGTATGTAAATAAGATGCCAGGATTTGGGGGCAGCCCAGAGCTCATCTGACTGGCTGGGCCCATTTAGGAGTCACTGAGGAGACCCCTCTGTAAGCATCACCCCCAGCAGGGGCCTGGGCTTTGCCTGGCCTGCACTCTGCTCCTCTGTGATTTATAGCGTTGGCCGGTCCTTGTCTGACTTCAGACAAGCTGTGTGGATGTACATAAACTCTAGTGGTCATGAACTACCCCAGCCTGGACTTTCCTGGCTCCTGTCTTCTAGAGGGAGAGCAAACCAGGGAACCAGAGCAGGAAAAGAGGCCCTGAGTGAGGGAGGCAGATTCCTGGGCTGGAAGACTGATGGGGGATGAGGCATTCCTTGTTAAGACCTCAGAGAACTAGAGGGAGAAGGTCACTGTGGTCACTCAGGCAACAGAACATCACTGACCACGCCTTGAAGAAGACTAGGGCCTCCTGGGACCTTGCAGCCTCCAAGGAAACCTGCAGGTTAGGGAGCTCATTATCATGGAGCCAGGGCTGTTTTCTCTCATCCCAAGCTCTGGGCCCCTAAATTGCCTGAGCCTGACTCCAAAAGGGTAGGCTATGCCTTTCCCTGGCCCTAGCCCCAGGAAGTGTTTCATCTCTGCTCCCATGCTGGGCCCTTGGGAATGGTCAGGGGTGTAGGGGTACAGAAACCACACCAGAGAGCTGCTCACATTTGGCACATTCCAGAGCATTCCCAGGAAGGTGTAAGTTATGTGGGACATGTCTTCCCATTCCCACCCACTTCATAGGTGTAGACATGAAGGCCCAAAGAGGGACCGCTTGGTCAGCCATTGTGTTCTGGGTTGCCAGTTGGGTGACTGTATGAAAATAAAGTTGTTTTTCCCCCCGATTGTGGGTGAGTGGGTGGGTAGGGAGGATACCAGGACCTGAGTGCAGAGCTGGTACTCTCTGTTTAGTCCCATCTGGCCCTGCAGGCTCCTTGGAACCAAAAGCCCACTTCAAAAAACCCCGAGGCCTGTGAGTGCTTGGGCAGAGCACCTGGACCCTAAGACATTAGAGGGATTATCCTTTCCCATCTGGAGAAGACAGTTGTATGGTGTCATGCCTCTCAGCCGTCCCTCTGTCACTATCATACTGCCATGCCCGTAGTTGGTGCTCAGTCCATGATTTCAGCCAAGTGTCAATGCCACAGCCTCAGGCACTGGAATGCAGGTTGGGGGACGGTGCGGACTTTGGGGTTTTTCTGGTACGTCTGCAATCATCAGGAAAGCCACTCTGTACATTGCCAAGGCCCTGCAGATCCCTGTCATGGGGAACTGTCCCCTAGAATCTTTTCAGACAGAAGAGGAAACAATCCGTCCTTGCAGCGTCCTGCAACTAGGCATGTAGGGGAAGACGGGAGCAGAGGGGGAGCCCAGAGCCTCCTCCAGCCACCCCTACCACCAACTAGCTGAGCGACTATGGTCCTGTCATTCCCACTCTGGGCCTTCATTGCCTCACAGCAAAGAAACAGAGTTGGCACTGCTGATCTCTGAGGTCTGTGCCAAGTCTAAGATACGCAGATTCCCTTCTCTGATGTTTCCGGCAAGAACACAAATGAGCACATATGGAGAACTGTGGCAAGTAATGATGGACCCCAGCCCCCGCCCCAAACCCCACCCTCTCTTTCCTCATGCCCCCTGCAATAGATCATACAGGATGGATTACATTAATTTTCTATAAACTATATCAACTTGAGTGACATGTCCTTAAGGGTTGGCTGATTGATATCTACAATGCGGTCTTATAATCTAAAATCATATTAATATTAATATTAAAGATTTTCTGTCCTTTACGCGCACCATTAAATCTGGAGTATAAGGTGAAATTGACAACATACATTTTGACAGCTTATCTATAATAAATATGCAAATCTTGATGCCCACATGTCATCACAGATACATCGTGGCTCTCTGAAGATCAAAGCGTGCCTGTCTCCCGCGTGACATTTTCAGCGGAGGATCAGAGCGGCCGTCTGGGCGGCGGGAGCAGCATGGGGCGAGCCTTTGCTGGCGGTGACCCTGGCCTCTCCTGTCTGCCTGTGAAAGCCTGTCCTTCTTCCTTGCACGCAGGAAGGAGGGCTAGAGGAGTGACAGTCTCAGGGAGCAGGGGACACCATCTCACACACTCTCTGGGTTAGGCACAGGAAAATCTAGCTTCCTTCTTGATTTCTCTTAAGTCTCAAAGGAACTTTTACTCCACCTCCACTGAGTCTGGTTAAAGCAGGTTACTGTCACTCAGCACCCAGTGAGTTTAAGCCTTGGGGATGCCTGTTAACTCCTGTCTGTAACCCCCCGCAGCCTCAGTTTCTCATCTGTAGGTGGAGAAGAGAAATGGTTCCTTCCTCCCAGCTGGCGTACATGGGAGGACTGAATGTGTTCACAGAAGCCAGGTGCCCGGCACAAATAGTCATGCCAAAGAGCAACTCATGTTATTTTCTAAATGAGTCCCACCTCCTCCTGACCCATGCAATGTGCAATGCTCTCGCCCTTCCCTATCTCCACGCCCATATAGGACTTAAGACTAAGCATGGCGACCATTCTGGATCCTTCTCTGCCTCTGACCTGTGCCAGACAAGAGCTCCAGATGACATGGACCACACATCTCCCTGTGGTCCAGCCCCAGCCCAGAACCCAGGTGGGGCCGAGATGGAAGATGGACTGAGATTAGGATGAAAGAGCTGACCCTAAGGGGAAAATCTCGTCATCTCTCCCCTGAGACCCTGTCAGTTCTGACGATATAGCTGTGCGATGGGGGCAATGAACTGAGCCTGCAAAATGCATTATCCTTGTCACACTGATAGGAAAGTGGAGAAGAGAGCTGAGAATAGAATGTAGGGGAATTTTCCATGGGTGCAGGGTAGTCTGTCTGAGATGAGCCCCAGGTCATCTTGGTGGTCCCATCCCCCTTCACACCTTCCAACAGGGTAGAGGGCCAACCAGGGACCCTAGGACCATGTCTCAGATCATGGGCTTCCTTCCATCCTCTCTGAGCCTACCCTGGGTGGTGGCACCCAGACTCCCAGGTTTCCCTATCAGTTCTACTTGCCTCAAATGTTTGGCATTGTGTGATCCCCTTCCCCTTTTGTCCACCTTCCTCCAAGAAACCATCCCACATCAGTCCCTCCATACGGAGTGCTTCCGTCTCTGAATTCTGCAGAATTTCCAGTGAGCAGACCCATAGGAAAGGACAGCATTCTTTTTCTCACCTCCTTGCATTGCTCTTTGATGGTCTGTCTGTGGGTAGGCTTGTCCCCCACAACCAGACTGAGAAGTGGGGTAGGCACTGCCATGCTCTTCCTTTCTGTTCCTCTGAGGGGCTCCCCATGTGGCTGGGCACATGATCACGTGGGCTTGGCTGGGACCCTTCGGGAGTCTGTATCTGATGAGGAACAGACACAGGGCCACAGAGGAGAAGTCTTAAGAGGTTCCATTGTTGGACCTTTTCCTTCCTTCCTCCCTCCCTCCCTCCCTCCTTTCCTTCCTTCCTTCCTTCCTTCCTTCCTTCCTTCCTTCCTTCCTTCCTTCCTGTTGGGATCTCACTCTGTCACCCAGACTGGCATAAGCATAGCTCACCACAGCCTCCACCTCCAGGGCTCAGGCAATGCTTCCGCTTTAGCCTCCTTAGTAACTGGGACCACAGACACACACCACCCACACCTGGCTAATTTTGTCTTTTTTTTGTTTGTTTTTTTTGCAGAGACAAGATCTCGCTATGTTGCCCAGTCTGATCTCAAACTCCTGGGCTCAAGCAATCCTCCTGTCTCAGCATCCCAAAGTGCTGGGATTACAGGTATAAGCCGCTGCTCCCAGCTGCATTTCTTGAAAAGTGATAGTTTATATGAATCCATGCTCATGCTTGGCCAGGTCTCTTTTGGGGCCAGAAGAGGGGTTCAGAGGAACCTAGATGTTCTTGTGGGATATCAGGAAATCCATGCACACCCCTCCCACCCTTCCAGGGTAGCCAGGGTCCTGAAGGAAGAAACTCCCTTGTTTACTGCATGGTGCCTGCCATGTACCCATAACCTTGGGCTTCCCTAGCTCTGGAATTCTGAGCCACACACCTACAGTCCTGACCCAAGTAAGAAGTCTGGTGATCCAGGCTAAGAAGATGGACTTGCTGCTGAGAGAATGAGCCATAAAGCCTCTGCCCAGGTGTGGTTCTGTGAAATTCCAGCCCATTGTAGGGTGTCCTCCGGCCAAGTGTTGCAACTCAAGGTACAAATGGAATGGGTCTTGGGGAGGCATTGACACCCCACTACCTGCAGAGAATAGCCCACCTACAGAGTTGCCTTGGCTTCCCAGCCCTTTGGCTCACAAATTCTCATGCCACCAGTCCCTTCTGGTCCTCCGTCTCAGTGGGAAACTTGAGTCTGTACAGGTCTAGAGAAGTAGAACCACTGATCCATCCACCTGCAACTAATCAGTCAGCAGAGGCGAAGATAGGAGGAGGAGGGTGGTGGAGAGACACTGTGTGGCTTTTGGTAATGCACTCAGGCACTGGTAATGTCTGCCCTACTATGTTGCTGTCACTCATTTGTATATGTATTCGTCTTTCGGCAGATTATTCCCATGTGTGAGTTTTAACAGGATGCCTGGTGCCGTGAGTGCCACAGGAGACACCCTGCCCCGCACCCATGGAGCCTGTGGAGGAGATTACATGAGATAATATGTGACAGTCGTCCAGCACAGTGTCAGACATATTGTGATACTGTCATACATGAGAGTCCCATCTGGGTGGAGAGAAAAGGTCACTTCAAGAAAACAGGATGAGATGGAGGGGCTCAGTCAGTGCCTGTGGTCTTGGTCTTGGTGGGTAGATGGGAAACAGGAAAATGGCCCATTTTAGGAGGCATTGAACGCCAACTTCAGGAATAAGGGTTCCATAGTCTCCTGTCTTCTCTTTCAGCCTCCTCATTCATCTCTCCCTTTCCCTCCCTCTCCATCTCCCACAATAAACCCCAGGCTGTCTTGATCACTCCCCACTCATGAACGTCTTTCCCCTTTTTTATTTGTGTTGACTTGAAGAGTCGCTCTCACTCCTGATGCAGCTCCCACTTCTTGTTCAGCCCAAGTAAACTCGGGACCTCAGAGTGGGAGGACCCACCCTGCAGGGCAGCCATGGGAAATATTGACAGGAGAAAACCTCAGGCATTCCCTCTCCCCCAACTCCTGAAAGCAAAAGGCAGGGTCAATCAATGATCCAGAAGTTAAGGACGGGGACAGGGAGGGAGTGGAAACAAGCCTGGGCTCCCCCCCACCCTCACGCTGCTACCACCCTGTGGGGAAGGGCCAGCTGTACAACCCTCCCCTGCTCTGCTCCCCACACCTTGGGGCTCTCGGGGGTCCTAGCAGTGACCTTGTAGGTGGCAGGGCAAGGGGACAGGAAGGGAGCCCCACTCCTGTCCCTTTACCTCCACCTCCTCCCTTTCCCCAGAATGTCTTGCCCTAGGCCCTCCCTTTGCCTCTCTCTGCCTGCTCTCCTCCTTTCTCCCTTTGTCAACCACTTTCTCTCTCCTGGGTGCCCCTGGCCATTGGGAGGGGGGATCCCCCTTCTGTATCTTCTGTCTTTTCTTGCCTTTCCCTTCCTCCCGAGCTGGCACAGAGTGACTCAGATTCCCCTCCCCCTACAAACCCACTGAGGACAGCCTGCCCTGCCCCAGGCAGTTGGGGGGTGAGGTCCTGTGACTGCTTGCAGATGTTCTGCCCTATCACATCTGTCTTTGCCAACAGGAACTCGCCACGAGCCCTGCTTATTTGGGGTTAATGACTTGATTCTGAGAATTCATTTTTAATTTGTCTCCTTCTAATTCTGGACAATAGCCCCATGTTAGAAGATGTAGCCATATCTAGACCAGAAACCAGTAGGGCTCCTGGCAGACAGAGCCCCCTGTGGGTAGGTTTCCAGGGTATGTAGAAGTAAGTGGGATCTACCCCCCACCACATGTTTTCGTGCATGAGCGTTCTCTGTCCATGTCTAGCTCTGTGCATTGGGGTGGGGCACTGACTAATCTCCCTCTCCTCCCTACCTATTTTGTTGAAGTAGCCTTTTTTCCTCCACCCAGATGTGACCAGTGGAGTATTTTAACATTTTCACAAGTATTTTTTTTTTATCATTAATTTTCTTGGGGAAAACCTTCTGGTTTCTTGAGTCAACCATTCTTGAGAGGTTGGCAGGGGAAGGAAGGACTGTATCAGTTTCATTTAGTGACTGGTTGACGGGTCTATAATATTTCTTAAAACTTCCCTTGGACATGCAAATGGGGTCCATGAACATTTAAACTGATCAGATATGGAGGTGGAGGGAAGAGCTGTTACCTTTTCTTTCTATAGAGGGAGCCCGCATTTGACCAAATCTAAAATAGTCATAAAAATTCCTTTCATAAGATCTCTTGTTCCTATATAATCTCATAGAGCAATGATTCTCAGAAGTACAGGCTTGACCTGCCGAATGGGCCTGTGGGCATCACCCAGGCATCTATTAGAAATGCAAATTCTTAGACCATGCTTACCCACCAATGAAGTCAGAAACTCTAGGATGGGCTCAGCCATCTGTGTTTAACAAGAACTTCAGGGGATTCTGAGGCTCACTAAAGTTTGAGCACCACTGACTGACCTCAGTTATCCCTGCAGGTTTGGGAGGTAGGTGGGCTGGAAAAAATTTTATCTGTTTTTTACCTTGGGAGGAATAGCAGCAAAAAAACATCACATGGCCTGGCAGGGCCAAGGCTAGGATTGTTTCCTAGTCATCTTTTAAGGTCATTAGAAGAGGCATTTGCTTTCAACCCACAAGCAGTCCTTCAGGGAGACAAGTGTTTCTGGAGAGGTGATTTGCATCCGCATAGCTGTGAGTCTGCCATGACCTGTAGGGGTCAGAAAGGTACTGGATTTTCAAGCTTCCCCTAGTGAGGACTACTCAGCTCTTGGGAGGTGGGTGACTTGGGACGTAACCACCCATGTGAAAGAAGGATGATGCTGTAGGAATGTTGTTTTAATGGGACCACTGAATGCAGCTTGTTGTAGACAGAGCAGCACCTTTTGTTCCAAAACCAGCCTCAGAATCCAGGGTCTTTCAGGAACACTTTGAAGTGCAGACTCCTCTGGGGAACCCTTCTTGACAAAGATACTAAAACTCAGGAAAAAGGGGTTTCAAGGACCATGGGAGTCCCTTGGAAGAAGCTTCAGAGTCAACTGGGCCCAGTTTGAATTCCTACTCTGCCCGTCACAGTCTGTGGGACCTTGGGCAAGTCACATAACCGTTCTGTTATAAATGCCTGGATTTAGAAGGTGTGGCCACCACACCAATTCTCTGAGAGCTTTGAAATAAGCCACTCGGCGTGTCCAGTCCTCACTTCCCTTATCTATAAAGTGAACAGTGTGACCAGGAGCCTCTCAGTCCATGGCTAATACTGTTAATTTATGTAAACCCAAATAACATGATATCAAGTGAGCAGTCCCTTCAACCCACACTTTGGTTGCTCACTACTCCCACCTCTTTGCAGGAAGATAAGCCAAATCACCTGCAAATGAACACCATGATCAAGAAGAGAAAAGTAAGCTCTGTGCTCCATAGAGGCACCCAAAGCCAAGAATGCCACCTGTACTCCCTGATATCAGGTTACTCACCATCAGCCTGACCTGAGAAGTGATGGAGGAGTTTGGACCGGGAAATGGGGAAGGGTCACCACTCTAGACCAGCCAAGCAGGAGAGAGGAGCTCAAACCTCATAAAGTCATTCTCGGAATGAATGGAACCCCAAATTCTCTCCACCCATTACCCAGAAAACTAAATTAATTAGAACCCTCCATTTTCTAGGAACTTGGGTTCATCAAGGTTTATGTGTAGTAATTTATTCCCCCTAGAACCGTGAACTTGATGTATGTTTTCACAAAGACACAATAGTACTTAGGAGAGCTGCTGGGATGGGATGGGATCCTCACTGAACTGGAATATAAACCGTGTTCTGAGACAAACCTGATGTTTCACTTGGTTTTAGTCCGTGGTGAGAAAACAAGCAGACTGGGGGCCGGTTTAGGGAGAGAGAGAATGGCTTTCCAGGCTGGGTGTTGGGGGTGGGATAAGATGCAAATTTTCCTCCTCCCTCCACACAGGCCACCAGGCCTTTGACCACTCTCCTGTGACCATCTACAGGCCCATTGACTAAACCACACTGCACTTGACTTCTTATTTATTTATTTATTTATTTTTTTAGTTGGAGTCTCACTCTGTTGCCCAGACTGGAATGCAGTGGCCGCTCCCGGCCACCGCAGCCTCGACCTGCTGGGCTCCGGCGATCCTTCCGCCTCACCCTTCCAAGTAGCA
>NW_007252908.1:535236-569732 GCF_000164805.1 Carlito syrichta | reverse complement strand
GGACTCAGGCAATCCACTCACCTCAGCCTCCCAAAGGCGTGGGATTACAGGCTGAGCCACCGAGCCCGGCTTGCACTTGACTTCTGATTGTCCTAAGTTGCTCCTTAAATCGTCCCTGCTCCCCCACCAGAATTTAAGTTCCCATAGCTTAGGAGAACTTACGGATTCTCATGGGGTACCGGCAAGGTTTTAACACATAGCAGACACTTGATAGATACTTAAAAATACCAGTGGGAAGCATTAAAAGCATTCTGGCAAATCAGTTCGTCCAACGCTCAGTTTGCAGGTGAGAAAACTGAGGCCCAGAGAAAAAAGTGACTTGTTCAAAGCCTAATAGCTAGTTAGTATCAGGGGAGAATTTGAAATCCAAGTCCTGGCAAGTACTTTCTGATAACACCTAATATTAGCAGGGAGTTTGAGAAAACGGGAATTCTAACAAAGAAGATTTAATGGGAGCTTAAATGAATACAATCTCTTTGGAGGCAGATATCAATCAAAATGGAAAATGCAAATGTCTATTGAAAAAATTTCACATCCAAGAACGTATTCTATAGGTAGAATCCTACATATATGTGATGGATGTGCATGGGGATAACGATTGTGTGTGGTATGTAATAAAAGAAAACATACCACTAGAAACACCCTAAATGTCTATCAAGGAGGACCCAGCTGTGTAAGTTAGTGACTGCCTACATGGTGGAACACTACGCAGCTAAGGCATGGAATGAAACAGATTCCTCTGTGCTGATTTGGAAAGATCCAAGATCCGTTGCAAAGCAGGAAGTCAAGGTGCATGGCAGTGCAGTGAGCGGATTCCAATTTCCACGATAGAAAGTATTATGTGGGTGTGTTTGTGTGTGCCTGCCTGCACGTCACATATTTCTGGAAGAATCCACAGGAAATTGCACCTTCTGGAGAGTGGGTTGGGGTCTCGAGTGGGAAGTAGGATCACACTTCATTGTATATCCCTTTGTACTTTTTACT
Organism: Carlito syrichta; assembly: GCF_000164805.1. NCBI lineage: Eukaryota > Metazoa > Chordata > Mammalia > Primates > Tarsiidae > Carlito > Carlito syrichta. The sequence goes on along the minus strand of NW_007252908.1, from coordinate 568,748 downwards.
GGGTGCATGTATTATTTTTATAATAACAATAATTTTAAAACCTCAACACGGCAGCTTCCTAGTTCTGCAGCATTTTCTTCTACCATACTAAGTGGAGATACCAGAAATGTCCTCTTTTGCTGTCATTCTTCTAGAAACTGGTAATTGGAGGCTAATCGTCAAAATTTTAAGTAGGTAATAATAAACAAAAAATAAGCCATCTGCTCTTAGCTCATCCCTTTATTTTATTTTTATTTTTTAAAAGCAGCATCTTATATTTGACACTAACTTTTTTTGTTTGTTTGTGTTTTTTTAAGAGATGGAGTCTTGCTATGTTGCCCAGGCTGATCTCAAACTCTTGGTCTCAAGCAATCCTCCTGCCTCAGCCTCCCAGAATCCTGGGGTCATAGGCACGAACCACCACAACTGGTCACATCTCTTTATTTTTTTTTCAACCCCATTGCTATTTTCCCAGTGCACTGAGGCTCTAGGGTGGGATATCCCAGGTGGAGGTGGTGTACTAAAACCTTAAGAACCAGACTCTCTAATTGAATATTGGGCAAATCACTCAAGTGCTCTGTGCCTCCGTGTTCTCATCTGTAAAATGGATATGGTGATAGTACCAGACTCTGAAGGCTTGTAGGAGGATGGGTGAGGTAATGCATGTATCTAGTCCTCAGGAAGTACTTGGATGGGCAGTTCTGACATCTTCCTCTGAGCCAATGGGCCTCTGCTCAAGGCCTCTGCTCAAGGAGGTAAGAAGTGTGTCTGATGAGCAGGACACAGGGGCATGCTGTTTCTGACCCTAGGGAGCTTGGATCTGGCTGGATGCAGCACACCGCACCCACTGGTGGACTTCTAGCCAAGCCAGGGAGGAGCTCACACTTAGCAGCCATGGGAGCTTGGACAGGGGTCTGACTTTCCTTGGGTCCTGAAAAAGGCAGGTGTCTGGGCCTAACCCCCAGGGATCCTAGTTCTGTGCAGAGCAGAACCCAGAGGGACTGAGACATGCACCTGGGTTCCAAGAGGCTGCTGTCGGCAGTCCTAGGGGTGTGCTGTAGAGTCCATTCACAGAATAGACGACAGTCACTGCACAGAGCCAAATGCTTTTTGGTTATGTCAGCATCGTCACACGGCTTAATCTTGGTATAGTCCCTGGAGATGGCACCCCCAGGTCATCCTCAGAGAGGAGAGCTACCCAGCCTCTTCCAGCTGTGGTCTAGCCTTTTTGCACTTGGAGTGAAAGCGTCCTCATAAATACTAATAATTATCTATTAATTATAAGACTAACACATGCACAGGCTCTCTTACAGGTGTTCTCGTGTAATTCTCACCACAGCTCTAAAAGATTCTTATAATGATTGTGTCTAATTTATGGGAGAGGAAACTGAGGCTGAGAGACGCTAAGGAACTTGCCAAAGGTCTTTGTTGGGTCATCTGGCTCCTCAGTGTCCCGGCTGGGTCCACTCCAGCAGTCAGAAATAGGATTCCCCAGGCTGCACGGGACTGGGCTGTCACCCTGTGCTCTATTCGATTGTGGGTGACCCCAGGCAAGAGCCAGAGTCTCTGTGGCCCCAGAGGAGATGAAAACATGACAGTCCTAGCTTGCCCAGCAAGACATGTTAAGAAACGCTCAGTATTTGGGTGACAGGTTGAATAGAAGCCCAAACCTCACCACTGAGCAGTAAGCCCATGTAACTAGCCCGCACAACTACCCCTGAATCTAAAATTTGAAAAAAAGATTGGGATGGCTATGACCATCCCATTTCCCCAGGCCCCCCTACCCCTTCTCTGCATCCTCCCAGGCCACCCTTAGCTTCCTTCTCCTAGGATGGGAGGTTGGTGTGAGGCTGAGATCGGAGGCTCTACCTCCACCCACTTGACTGGAGATCACATTTGCTTTCCCAGTGGCCATGCTTTGTTTCACTTTCTGTTTCTTCCTTTGTTCCCCTTCCTCCTCCTTCTGCTGGTGATGAGGTTACCTTCTAGGAGATAATGCATGTGGCTCTGTCCTGACAAGCCCAAGCCCTTTTGTCCCTATCTCTAATCTTCTCTGGGTTTAGGATTAATAGATTTTTTCCTTGTTTGGGATCAATAAGTTCAGAGAGGGAGAGAGGGAGAGAGGGAGAGAGGGGAGAGAGAGAGAGAGAGAGAGAGAGAGAGAGAGAGAGAGAGAGAGAGAGGGGAAAAAAGTCAGGGATTAGGAAAAAAAAGAACTGATAAGAATCTGGTGTGGGTTGTAGACCCCTGATGCCGCCAGTGGTATCTAAGCCAGGAGAGTGGCACAGGTGAGGGAGGGGTGGGTGAGAAGGTGTCTTGTCTGGTGAGGTGGGACCCGGGACAGGGGCCGCTGGTGGGAGAGCAAGTTGGGGTGAGGTCACAGGCTCCTAGGAAGCTCCTAGTGACCTCAGCCTCAAGCCAGGGTAGGGGTCAGCTGCATCTTTGCCCAGGGTTGCCCTCTGAGCCCTGGGTTGCCTGTCCTGACAGCCTCCTCGGGTCCAAGAAGACCCTCCTTTCCCAGCTTGTAGCCCACCTGGACCCCTCTCCAGCCGCTAGCTCCCACTGCTCTGGAGCCTGGTCCTCTTTGTAGCCCCCCCAGAGTCCCTCAAGGGTGTGGATGGTTTAGCTGAGCTCAAGGACCTGGAGTGCTAGAGTCCCAGCACTTTCTCAGTGTTTCTCAAAGCCTAATGGAAATTGCACATATCCCCTTGATGAGGCTACATGGGGAAACAAAAATAGCACCTCGCTGCTTTTAGCAAGAATTATATCCACTCCGTGTGGCTAACACTGGTTGCCGCATGCCGATCAGTAGCTCTGATTAGCCTTTGATTAATAAAAAATGGGGAAGGGAATCAATTATTTATTTAATAACAGCAGTTTGTTTTAGAGGAAAACTTTTAAGAAAGTAGAGGGCTTGGGGGTGGGCAGCGCCCACAATGTCTCAGGAGGTGAGAAGTTTGAGAATGGATGATTTCCATTATGAAATTGGTGCTCTGCTGGGCACAGAGAGAGGGGCTGTCCCATCATGGCTTTCAGAATGCAGGAGGCAGCTGTGAGTTGGGGCCAGGCCTCTAGTGCTCTGAGGTCTGGGTGCAGCTGAGGGTCCCTGGGTGCCAGGTAGCAAGAGGGGAGGCATTGGTCTGCTTTGGTCACTATGAGATAGTGAGTAAAGCCCTTCAGGCCCTTACTACAGGATCTCTCTGTTTGCTCCAGTCTTTTAAAAATTTTTTTATTTTTTAATTTAATTTTGAGTCAGAGTCTCACTCTGTCACCCAGGCGGGAGTGCAGTGGCACAATCACAGCTCACCACACCCTCGACCACCTGCATTCAGGTGATACTTTTACTTCAGCCTCCTGAGTAGCTGGGACTACATCAGGACTACAGTCATGCACCACCATACCTGGCTAATTTTTTTTTTGAGTTTTGGTTTTTGTAGAGACAAAGTCTTGCTATATTGCCCAGTCTGGTATTGAACTCCTGGGCTCAAGAATCCTCCTGCCTTGGCTTCTCAGAGTGTTGGGATTACAGGCATGAGTCACTGGGCCCGGCATATGCACTCTGGTCTTGATCTCTGGTCTGCCAACCCTGGGAAGTATCCCGGAGGAAGGGCCTGAGCCCATGGTCCCCTGCCCATTGCCTACAACCCACATCCCTTGGTCTGGTGTGCAGGCCCTGGATAGCTTATGCTGGCTCCCCTTCTGCCATGTCCATGGAAGCACCCACTGCCGTCCCTGCCCCATCGCCCCTAGCCCATCTCCACCATTACTCAAGCCACTTTCTCCTTGCGGAGGGCACTTCTGCTGATCTTTGCATTCATTCCACAATCATATCCATTCATCAAGGCCAAGATCGAAGGACACCCCGTGCAGCAGCTCCCCAAGTTATCCCCTCAGGAGACAGCCTTTCTTCTTCTGAGCATCCCGGGCACTTTGAATTGTGTTCCCGTGGCAGTGCGGGAAAACGCAGCTTTGTACTATGTTTCTTTGTAGGTGTTTGGAGGGCAGGAAGTGCATCAAAGTCACCTCCATAACCCTTACCCAAGTTTTGTGGAATAGTGGGCAGAGGGGTGGATGTTATCTTTTGGGGAGACTGTTCCCCCATTTATATCTGAAACAGCTGTCAGATTAAAGAGCAGGCCTTTAAGGGACAGGATGGAGGAGCTTCTTTGAGGGAAATAGAGGAAATATAGGCTTTCAGGCACTGAGATAAACAGATTAGAGCACTTGGATCAGGAATTTGACTTTGTGTATTCTGGAAGATAAGGCAGAAAAAAAAAGTCAGGTGACATGGTGATAATTTTCTGACAAAAGTAAACCGAGCCTGTTGTCTATAGAAGGGAGAGCCCGGGAGAGTCCTGTATTCATCATATATTTAAACTCAGTTTTCCTCATGGAAATAATTTCTGCTCCATTGCTTGCAAGGACAGTTAGACATGTAAAAGAGTGCAAAGGAGAGTGTGCCCTACACCTGAGGCACGTATTATCTATTTAGGTAATTTTTCAGTAACCTGAAGTTGTTGCCCATATGCTTGCCCTGGGAAGAGGGGCCCTGTACAAATTTTCAGGTGCCAAAGTCTTTCTTCCCAGCTCCATTACCTGGATATCTCTCATGGAAGTTAGTTTCCCAGAATGATCTGGATTGGTGTCATTACTATCCTCTGAGCTTACTGGTGTGGGCACCCACTTCCAGAATGGAGCCTTCCAGCAGGCAGGCTCGGCTATTCCAGATACTGTGCCCTTGTCAGACACACAGCGGCAGGTATATGGTGGACACACACGTTTGCTTATGCACAAATGTCTCCTTCTCATTGCCAGAGTGCTTGAGTTTTCCTGAATGTCTGCAGTTCACAGACTTTATCCCGTGAGCTTGTCCTCAGTTCCCTGGATGTGAGTAAGAAACTCCAGAGGACCAGATTTGCTGAGCCACACAAAACCCACTAGACATTCTTCTGCCTCCAGCATGGGAGGTGAGAGCTTTGGGGTCGAGGGTTCCTATCATGGAGTTGATGTCCTGGTCCCCCAACCTCCCCAGTGACTGGTCCATACAGTAGAGGGCTGACCTGAGTGGGGAGGGAGGAGGGGTCTTTCTGATTCAGAGCATAAATCACCTGGTAATTCAGGGGCTCGCTTTAAGAAACACGGCCGAACTCCCAAGCACATAAACCGGATGAATTAAAGGACATCGTTTCACATGGCAGAAGGATTCTTTCATCGCTAAAAGGACTCCTCATAAGGCTCTTCTGATGAGCAAACACAGCACATTCCAAATAGGACTCATTGTAAAATGACAAAAAAGAAGATAATAACAATTTGCATTCACTATTTCGGGAGCAGCGCCTGTGAGAAGCGAGGCCCACCTGTATCTCGTCAGAGCGCCAGTAAGTCCCTCTCCTGGAGAAACCGGGGAGCTGCAGAGACTGGAGAAATCTGGGGGATGGGAGAAAGGCATTGCGGTGATGAATCCTGGACTTGGAAGGAACGGTTCTTGTCTTTGTTGGGTTGGGGGTGGGGCAGGGAGCAGGGGTGTTCCTGGCGTCAGGGGCTCGCTCTGACCAGTTGTTGGGTCCTGGCTGCAAGGGATTATGGTGGAGTTATTCCAGAGCCTCAAGGTCCAAATGCTCTCAAGACAGATCTGCTCACTCAGCCAGGTCTGGGGACCTGGCCACTGGGAACCCACGGATACCCGTCTCTCACTTGTGACTGCGGGGCTCCCAATATTTGCCTTATGGTATCGGCACAGCGTTTCTCGTATTCACATAGTTAAATTAGTTAGCTGGATAGAAACCTCAGAGATGATGTATCTAGTTGTCAGTCGTGACTTGGTGCTAATGGCACTACAATTTGGTTACAGTCCTTGCCGTCATTAATCATCGGCCCCCAGCTGGCTGCATACTGGGGTGCTGGGGACAGGGGAGGGAGGGGCTGGCTCAGGTGGAAGGCGCCCAGCACCCAGGCTGGGGTTCTCCCTCTCTCTCCAGGCAGGGCACAGGCTCTGTCATCGGGAAGGCCTCTGTCCTTGCATCCTCACCGCCGCCACCACCACCAGCCCTGCACACCTCTATTTATTAGCATCATGCTACTTATGCTAATAGCAGACCGTACACTATTTCTGAGCATTAACATCTGCTCCAAGCAGCCGACTTTCACTTACAGAAACTGATTTCAGCTCAGTCAAGCAGATAAACAGAGAAATCAAAGCAGGTGGCTGAAAGTGAAGGAGGGATTCTCAATTCCTGCATTCAACCGATGAACTTCACTAAAGCCATAATTAATATTCAGATAACTATATTCCGACACATAGAATAAACAAGATCATTTAAAGGATGCAAAATACATCCCCAGGGCCAGAGGGGAAGAGAGGGAGGGGAAGAGAGGGAAAGGAAGGCGGAGGACTGGATACAAACACAGACTTTTCCTGTTTTGGTCTATTGTCTGACCAGTTTCAGCCTCGGAGAAGAGGTGACATGCCTTGCAGAGCTGAGTGTTTTCAGAAGCCCCTCTGCAAACCAGCAGGGGTGCACAATACAGTCTGAAGCAAGGGTATCCAAGGTGCAGTGCCCTAGAACTGTCTACATGCCAGGTTGGTGGAAGCTGTCTACATGACCTCTGCACTTACTCCTCACCCTTGAAGCCATCTGAAGGCACAGGTAGCCCTGGGGATCTGGCGGCCGTGTGGCCTCTGATGAGTGGCCTACCTCTCTGCACCCTGGACTTCTCCATCTATGAAACATTATGCTGGAAATCCTTTCTGCCTATGGAGGATTATCCAATTGGTGATTCTAGAATTAGAAATAACATCTCCGTATGATTTGAACCAGGCAGAATCTGACTCCGTATAGCAAAAGCTACGAGAGGGTACATACCTTGTTGGGTTTATTTATGTCTTTTTGCTGTTTTTCCTAGTCCACCATTTCTGAATGTTAAAATAAGTCTTGTGCCACCATCCAGAACACATTCTGAAGGCGAAGGCAACGACTCCGGTTCCGAACAGCAGTGGCTTCAGGGCCCCAAGGTGCAGACCTTCCAACCAGCTCCTGGGTCCCCACATGACTCTCAGATCCACGTGGCAAGATCCCGGACCTGACTCACTTTATCGTGTTAGCATAAAGTGATCATGAGAGTAGCAGATAGACTTCGTGCCACCCATCCCCCGGCTCACTTTGGCATGTGCACATGTGGGTTATAGACAGGTAATTTACACAAGTGAATTATTCTAGAGTGGGTATGTGTCCCTTGAGCTCTAAAGGGACAGTAAGTGGACAGGCTCCAAGGTAGGATCCACACCAGCCCTGAGCACCCCTGGGGATGAGGGGAGCCACCAGGAGAGAGGGCCACTGAGGCACCCGCTCAGGTGAGCCCCTCTGAGCCAGGCCCTACTGAACCCTACTGGCTGTGTGGCAGTAGAAAACACGGCTCACTTCCTGGTAGAAAAAGGTTCCTGCTAATCTCTTCTCTTCTCTTTTTGGGTTCCTCTAGTTTTGAGGGCCCTGTGGCTAAACAACAAATGTGATCAAAAACTTTAATTTCCACTTTTGGAAAACATCCGTCTCCTTCACCACGCCCTGCACATATGTCCTGTTTATGTCTGTTCCTCTGAGGATGGTGTCGACAGTGCCAGGAGCCCAAAGCTGCATCCTGGGTGCCATCAATGCTCCTCTGAAACCACTTGCTTTGTGGTTGAAATTTCCCCTGACGCCTGGATTTTTTTTTTTTTTTTTTTTTGGTTTCCTTGGAAATGTCTCTCTCTGAATCACAGCTGCTTGCAGCCATGGGGGGAGGTGGGAAGATAGTCCCGGGAGGGGTGTCAGGAGTGGTGGGGTGGCAAGCAGATTTCCTCAGGGAGAACTGATACTGCACAGGCCAATGTGGTTATGGGGTAAGGCCTGTGGCTTTCAGAGTCCCTAGGGACAGGCCTCAGGGCAGAGGGTGGGCTGAACCAAACAACAGGGAACTCTCCTCTGGAGTCTGACTCTTCTGTGCCCTTCCTTGTCTCCCTCATTTCCTCCAAAAGGGAACTTACTGAGCACAGCCATCTCCACAGCTCCTGGCTATGTGTCCCCAGCTACCGGTCTACATAGTCTACACAGGTCTTTTTGCCTAATCTGAGCACCACAACATCGGTGTGAGGGAGACGAGGCTGAGAGTACCATTTGCATTTTACGATGCAGAGAGGGAGCGTGGGCAAGGGTGTGGCCAGCCTGAGATGGTGCCGTGAGGAATGGATGCAGAGGCAGAGTGGATGCAGAGGCAGGAGAAGCCCTGGCCCTGATCCCTGGCCAGCAAGACCCCATGTATCCACAACTGTCCCCCGCCATCACCATCACTCGTGCCTCACAAAGCCACAGGCTACGGCAGGAGAGTTTGCAGCAGTTTTCACACACTCACACAGAGCTCTACTGGCCTGGGGAGAGAAATGGACGATACCTTCCAGACAGTTTGAGTCTTGTCTGCGAGGGGAGAGAGGAGGCACCCACCTTGCCAGGGTGCAGGGTGACTCACTTCACAAGATTCCTACACATAAAGCTGGGGACAGATGCTACTCAACACAGCTCATCCCCCAGGACTGTCTCACAGCAGGACAGGCCGACAACACAGGTCACCCATCCGTCGCAGCCTGGCTTTCCTGACCCTTTTGGCCTCTCTGCTCTGGCTCGATCTCCCCCCACCATCCCACTTCTCTCTCCTCTGCATCTACCCCCACTTGCCCCTCACTTGCTGCTGCCATTTCCTGCTGTGTGCTCCATTATCACCACCTTGATCATGCCTGTCATCTATGTCTCCAAACTGTCACTTCCCGAACCAAACATATGCTGGTTCTCAGAGCAGCAAGGGGAGAAAACTGAATCCAGACCCAGTTTCTTTGGAGCTTGGGCCATGTCACTCAGACTGGACTGAAGCCTGGGGCTTCCATGCGCTCTGCAGACCTGAGCTTCTCAGACAGGAACGGTGCCCTCCGTTCTAGAGGCGTTGTGCCTGGGAGGTCCTCGAGGGATGTCTTTCTGCAAAAGGGCAACCCCAGTGCTAACTCTGAAAGGCCTTTGTCATTAAGGCAGGGAGGCTAGTTCCTGGTCAGGTCTGTATGAAAGGACACGGTTCCTCTGTCATGCATTTACAAAAGGACATGAAAATTGCAGGTCTCTGGGGACCGTGTCAGCGGTTGTCTCCACCCTGACTGTGTGTGTGCGCGCGTGCGCACACACACACACACACACACACACACACACACACACGGCCTGACAGGCGCTCCTATATTATTTCATTGCTTGGCTGTAAGGGATTTGGGGGTGAAACCCAGAGGTGGTGACAGATGGAGTGTCCCCTCTCTTTGCTTTCTCGGAGGAGAAACTAAAGAAAACACACGCATTTTATGTCCACTAGGTGCAAACTCCTTCTGGGGGAAAGCCTCTTTCATCCAACCTGAGGTGCCATCTTTATGGATGTGTCTGATCCGGAGGCGCCGTGAGATTTCTCCTGTCCACCCAAGCCTGGCTCTGCGTGGAAGCTGCCAGAGTGACCCCCCCAATGCGGCTGGGTGAGTGCGCAGACGTCTGTGGTCTGTGCCCCTGAGAGTCCCCGGCGCGGACGGTCCGGACTGTGCAGTCATCCTGGTGCCCTCTGCTGGCCACGTCTGAAAACGCAGGCGGCCTGTAGAAAGCGTGGGGCGGGGCCTTCGGGGAGGCCCTAGGGACCTGCTGAGGGTGGGAGTGAGTCCCCTCAGCCCAGGAGAGGGCCCTGGTTCCTCCCAAGCGCACCTGTGAGGCCCAGCTCTCTGCATCCGTGTGGGCAGGGACACATCCCTTTCCCTTACCTTTCCGAGGCGGAAAGACCTCAAACCTGGCTCTAGCATTTATCTGTGTGGCCCTGGGCAAGCTGCCCGGGGCAAGCTGTGTGGCCCTGGGCCAGCTATTCTGGACCCCGTTTTGCTCTCGGCGAGGCCTCATCCATCTCTATAGCCCATTTCAAAGGCCGGCTCCTAGCTGTTATCTTCCCTCGCGGGACACCGCCCGCCTCGAATGCTGGTCTCCCCTTCGGCCTCTGAGGCACGGGGCCTCCATCTGGCCCTCTCCTCATTGAGGGCAAGACACTTCCCTGTCTTTTCTCTCTTTGCAGACTCCTCCTGCAGCACCCACAAGGCCGTCTTCACACAGAGCAGAGTCTCACTCGGCAAATACCTGTTGAATTGATTTGTGTTAAAATGGCTGCCTGGGACCAGAAAGTCCCTGGGGTGCCTCCTCTGCTCTGATTCTTTTTCATTCCAATTGTCGCTTGCGGGTTGGGCTCATCTCCCAGGTGAGACTTTAGATCCTAGGGGGCAGTGAGAGGGAATCGCTGTCCCGGTGCTTTACGGAGCCGCGAGAGCGATTCTGACACTGGAAGACGTGCATGTGCTTCCCTTTCCCCTCCACCGCAGCGCGTTTCCCAGGGCAGGCCAGGAGCATCCGGGCTGTCAGCCACACGCGAAGGCTGAACTCCTTCTCCACGGCTCCTGCCTCCTTCCCGTGCGCCTGCCGCCCGCCCGGCCTCGCCCCACCTCTGTCCCAGTCTCCTCCTCGGGGCCAGCGGTGTCCCCAGCCGCTGCCCTCCCACGGGTCCCCAGCCCCGCCCTGCGGCCCTGGGGCGGGGCAGGCTGGTGTGTGACGCAGTGCTGGGGTCTCTTCCGCGTTCTCAACACTCCCCCCCTGACATGGGAGCACAGATAACACACTGCCTTCTGGAAACCACAGTGACAGCTAATGTTTATTCATAGCTCACCATGTGTTGGGAGCCTCACCGAGCGCTCTGCACATATGATCTCATGAAATGCTCGCGAACACCCTCGGCGCGGCTCTGTGATCACCTTTGTGGTAGGAAGAGAGAGCGGAGGCACAGAGAAGTCCAGACACTTGCCTAAGTCATGTAGTGTTCCAGCCCAGACAGTTGGATTCCAGAACTCATGTTCCTAACACTCCAGGCAGCTGGATGCCTGGCGTGGTGGACAAGGGTTGGGCCGCGCGACACACACACACACACACACACACACACACACACACACACACACACCAGCCTAAAGATGTGCACACCTGTAGCCCATGTGCCGTGCATGTGTGAACATTCCCATGAGGCCCACACTTGCTCGTGTGTATTTCCACACGTGTGCATATTAGCACATGCACACAAAATGCTCTCAGCGCCGTCTAATAGAACTTTCTGGAATGTAGGAAATATGCTGTGTGGACAGTGCAGAATGTCTATCCCAATAGACCCTCATTCCTTGTGGCCATAGAACCCTGGGAATGTGGTTCGTGAGGCCAAGGTGTGGAACATTTAATTAGGTTTGAATAAGATGAGTTTAACTGTAAATATTAGCCACATACGGTAGGTGGTCAGCTACTGAAGAGCCCACGCTGTGGGGCTGTTGTGAAGGTGGAGAGAGCTGAGGTGGTCTCATGGATGATGTAGGCCTGGCATGTCCCAGTGCTGGGTCATAGGTGTAGTTCGGTGAAGATGACCCAACAAGTGACAGTTCTTGTGCACCTGCATGCGTGCAGCACTCCACAGTTCCCTCGTCCTTTCCATCCGGGTTCGGCCACTCTTTCCTGGGGCCTTTTGAAGACCACCCTCCTGACGGAGGGCTCAGATCCCCACACACCTCTCAAGGTGACAGGGAAGGAGGGTTTGGCTCTGGGATGTCCGTGAGAGCATTTCAGGGTGGGGACCCCACTGCCTCTCTCACTCTCCGTCCCCCAGCAGGAGGCAGCCAAGGTGGGCTGTGGCCCCAGGTGTGTCCTCCCACCCCCTGGCTCCCTTAATCCAGTCCAGAGCCTCCCAGGTTCCTGGGAGAATGATTTCATCTCTCATTTGTAAGTAAAACATCAGCTTCTCTCTTTGTGTGTTGCTTTTATTGTTTTTTTTTTTTTCTTCTTTCTTTAAAAAAGAAAAAAAAATGGAACCCAGTCTCAGGCATTTGGTGTTGGCTCTGGGGGCTACAGTGAAGGTCCCAAGGGCCTCTTTTCTTCTAGAGGTTCAGAGAAATGAGCCGGAGAGGTCAGGCTTGCAGGGACGGCTGGGGCAGGGGTATGTGGGCCACAAGGACACGGATCGTGGGACAGGCGGGGTAGGCAGGCTCCAGATGCAGTGGCGGGGCAGGGAAGAGGGAGCTTGGTGACCTACATCGCCACTGTGAATCTGGCTGACTCACCCCTGGCCAGCAGTTCCCGCTCTTCCTGCTGGGTGGAATGCAACCTTGGCATCCTGGGAAAAAGAGGCTCCAGGAAAGGGCAGCAGCTGTGGCCCTGGCAAAAGCTGGAGGGAATGCAGCTACAGCATGAGGGATTTAGGTGGGAGCATGGGAAGGACTGACCCAGGCTAGGTTCTGTGAGATGGTGCAGGGGGATTTGAGGCAGGAGGAGTGTTTTCCTTGATTGCAGTCCCTAGCGACAAAGCCAGCGAAGGTTGGCAGAGTTGGGGTAGGTGAGTGCGCCTGCCTGGGGATGGAGTAGGGGCATAGGGAGAGGGGACTCCCAGCATCCTCTGCTTCAGGCCTCACACGTGTGTGACCTCACAGTGTGCACTACGCAGCTCGCAACCTAATTAATTGGTGCTCAGTCCACACTGAGAAAGTTCAGCCCCTCTAGGAAGCCTGGTTTAATTTGTTCTGTTTTGAGTGACTTTAAATTTCATGATATCCTGATGCTTCTCACATGTGTACCTCCAGTCAGAACTTTGCTCTGAGCTTCCGGATTGGGATCTTATATCCACCTGCCTCCTTAATGCCTCTCCTCAGACATCAAACAGGCCTCTCATGCTCAGCATGGCCAAATTAGGAACTTGATCACCCACCCCTAAAACAGGTTCCTTCCCAGGAGATGGCCTCACTCTTCACTGAGTCAGCTCAGATTGTCTTGGGCTCCTCTCTGTCTCCTCAGTCCACAATCAGCTAGTCCTGAGACATTCCCCACTTCCTCAACACACCCTACCCCATAAGTTTCTCGCACCTTCTGTGGCAGCCCACCTTAAGCCACCTTGATCTTGGCTCCTGTGGCTGCCCTCCTCCGTGTCTGCTCTCCAAACAGCAGCCAAAAGATCTTCCTATGTTTCGTGCTGTTATTACAAAACCATTCAGATGCCCCATGCCTTTGACGTGCCAGGCCTGATACAGTTTGCCCCTCACCAGCTCCCTCCTACCCCCTGCTCCTCTCACTCTCAAGATGCTCCAGTCACACTGATCTTTCTCCTGTCCTTCAAGGAGATGAAGCCCATTTCTGCCTCAGGGTCTTTGCACCTGCTGTTCCCTCTGCTGGAAGTGCTTTCTCCTTCTGTGTCTGCTTGTTATTTGGATTTGGCTTCACTGATATTTCTTTGGGGAGACTCTTCCCACGCTCACAGTCACTTTAGACCGCATATACATTCTAATTCTCAGCACTGCACTTACGGTCAGGTTTTTAACCCTTATTTTTAATGTATCATCTAACTCTCCCCATGAAAATGTAAACCCCAGAAGAGTCAAGAGTTCCTATGCCTTGTTGGTCATCACTGGATCCCCAGCAGTGAGACCCATGCCTGGCAGGGAGCAGGTGATTGACACACGGATTATTTAATCCTGAGGGTGTTAGCTGGAGAAGGCCTTTCACCTGGGGAAGAAGGGTGAGCTCACAAATGTGCTTCCTGGACTGGCTCTTGTATACGAATTGCAAGACTAATTAAACTCATACATATTTGTGGAAATGCAAATATAATTTTATTTACCAATGACTGTAATAAAGGTAAATGCTCCTTACTTCAACAAACAATTCACTTTGGGAGTAGAGCTGTAAACAGAAGCAATAAATAAACACTCGCTATTGAGTGCTCACTGAGCACCCACTGAACCTCATGGGTTGGCTGCTAGGATTTCCCATCGTGGTGTCTTCACCCAGGAAGGCCAAGGTGCAGCTGGGAAGACATGGATAAGTCCCCTTGGATACGGAGACTTAACCACAACAGGCCCAAATCCTCTTACCCAAGCACATGACTATTGAGAGCACAGCTTGGCATTCCGGCTCTGTGCCCTGGGAAGGTAGGGCACCTACACTCTGTGCCTCTGTTTCCTTGTCTGTAAAACAGAAATGGAACCACTCTCCCAGGAGAGCTAGGAGTGTTAACTGAGATGGCACGTTAGAGTGCTTGGCGTGAAGCAGGGACATGGTAAATGATAAACACATGTTGAAAATTCTTATACAATTAGGATTATTGGCATGATACAAGACCATTCTCGATATTTCTACATATTCTTACATCATTGCCACAATCACTTATGAAGCTGGTGTTGTTATTCTTGACACAGGTTAGGAGGAGCTCTGAGCTCAGGGAACGAAATGCCTTGCCCCTGATTATCATCTGGCTCTCGTGTCAAAACCTGAGTCTCTGGGCTCTAGGTCCAGTGCTCTTTCCATGGCATCAGGGCTGCCTCTCATTCTTGGTTAGACCCTCACAGTGACGAGGACTCACTGTCACACCTGTCTCCACGTTAGCTCTCCAATCCCTGCACGGTGTCAGCACCTCTGACTGTGGTCTCCGAGTGAACCCCCAAACCTGCCCATGCTTGTTCCCATTCCCAGCCCCCGAGAACCCCCAAGGGTTGCACCACCTTGGACTCTGGGCTGTAAATCCGGCACGACCTTAGCATCACAGGGGCACAGCCTGTGTGGCAGGAAACATTCTTTGAGGTGATCTATTTCATCCCCATGGATCACCTCAAAGATGTGGATCACCTAGTGACATCCTCAAAAGGTTCTCACTTAGACCCCAGGACTTCTACCCTCCCCTAGATGCTGACCACACCCTGACCTACCTGCCTGGAGCTGACCATCGCCCTGGCCATCTCTCTAGTCACGAGGGGAGCAGGTGCAGGACAAAAGGTCATCCCAAGTTGGGCTACTGGTGCAGGGCAGGAAAGGGTTATGTTTATGCCTTGAACATGGCTCTTCTGAGTGTTCCCTCCCCATGTGTCTGTGAACCTCCTGGGAAGGGGCTGCGACTGTACCTGCTTCTTCTCACACAGAATGCAGCCCAGCACTAGACATACCGGGGGAGCCGGAGCAACTGGCCTTTTCTGGGCATCAGAGTGACACTCCCTCCAGTCCCTCTAGGTGTGTAAAGGAGGCTCCCACAAGGTCTGGGAGGCACACCTAGCCAGGGGCTGGGGGAGATCTGCCAGGTGCCCTGCCTTGGAGAGGCTGGCTGGACCCGGGTTACCTTAGGGCAGCACATTGGGTCAGAAGCCCTGGGCGAGGAAATTCAAGCTTTGGGGACTGTGATTGACAAGGCTGCAGCACTTAGGGGCTTCTTGTAGAAGGTGCAGGGCCATCTGCGCAGAGGAACAGGTGGGAGGCAGAAGGGAAGAGGATGTCCCAGGTGGGGGAGAGCCTGAGCAGGGGTGCAAGATGGGACTTAGCTCCCAGGAAGGGGTGAGGGCAGCAAGCCGGGGTGCTTAGGTTGTGAACTCTCCTGACTCCTTTTTTCTTTTTCATTTGTTCTACAGCTACAATTATCACAGACTCACCATATTCCAGGCACAGTGCCAGATGCTCTGCCCAGATCGCCGCATTTCATACTCACAATCAACTCATTCAGGCAGTGTGTCTATGCCCACTTGCCATGTGGGGAAACTGAGGCCGACCCACTAGGTAAAGGGACTTGCTCAACTCATACAGCTTTGTCAGTGGAGCTGCTGGGGTTGGACCATAGCCCTGCCTGTCACAGAGTCCTTGGGTTGCTTCCAGAACCTTCTACCTCCCAGTGATCAGGGTCTGGGAGGCCTTGGGCCACTGTGGGAGGTGCTGAGTTGGGGGATGGCTCCATGGAACTGGAAACAGAACAGCTTCAGCTGTGAAAACAGGACTTGCATGTGACGTATCACCAGAGGGTTGGCTAGGCATCGTGTGGGTATGCCTGTGTGCATGTATGTGTGTGTATGAATGTGTATGTGTCTGTGTGTGTGTAAGTGACTGCATGAGGATGAGGATGTAAGAGTGTGAGACCAGGGCCCACTTCCTACAGGTGGGGAACACATGTCTGTTATGACAGTTATGACAACAGCCTGAGGAACGGCTTTTATGGTGTAAACAGACGGTTCTGAAAATGTGGGAGGTTGTTCCCTGGGGAAGAAGGCTGAGCCCCAGGGGCCATGAGGCAAGGCATGGAAAGTCAGGGGACACCAGGAGGGCGTCCAGCTTTGAGGCAGGAGGAAGCTGCAGCAAGCTGGCAACTGATATTGGGAGCTGACCCCAGGGCCCCGGGGACAAGGCAGCTTGGAGCTTGTGGAGAACCCCAAGGTTGTTACCCAAATGCAGATCCCCTGGCCCTGTCTTAAGGAAATTCAAAAGTCTAGGGCTGAGGCCAGGTCTTCCTATTCTGACAGATTCCGAGAGATTCTGATACTGAGGTCCTGGGCACGCTGGGGGAGGCTCAGGGTTTGGTTGCAGTTGCAGGAAGACAGAACTCTCTGGGCACACCCAAAGCCACCGGTGCCCAAGTGCAACTTGCTGCAGATACGTCGGGCAAAGCCCAGAGGAAAAACCTGGGTTTGGGGACAGGGTCGTTCCCTCAGGGGCCAGAAGGGTGGAGCCTCCAGATGAGGAGATAAGGCAACATAAGGTCTGTGCCTGAGGTTGAAGACTCTTGGGCAGGAAGGACTGGCCAGGACTCCTGCCACCCAGGAGCAAAATGTGTTCCTGCCAGAGCCAGAGGGGTGCCGGGGCCAGGTTCAGGGAGTGCCTGCCTGCCTTTGGTGCCTGCATCCCAAGTAGTTGGAGTCAGCCTCTGGGAGGCCCAGAGATGAGGCAAAAGGACAATACAGCTGTACACTAGGCTCAGGAGCTCTGTGTGTCTATATAGAAGAACAGACCCAGAAGAGAGACACATTCAGCCAGAAAGTGTTTCCCAGGCCAGGCCCCACCAGGCCCTCCTCGCACTGCTCTTCCCTCATGATACAGTGCTTCCAAGTGCAGCCTCTGGCCTCCCCGGTCAGGTCTGAGAACCATCTGCTCCAGCCCAGATGGAGGTGGTGGGGTGGGGGCCTCTCTTTTCCCATAGCTGCTGCTCCCACCCCCCAGCTCCCTGTCTCTGCCTGTCTCTGTCTCTGTCTCTCTCTCTCTCTCACACACACATATGCACACATGGCCCTGCACTTGTGACTGTCTCCAAGGAGAGCCCCTGGGGCTACCTTCTGGGGAGCTGACCCCCTCTTCTTCCGGTCTCCCAGGGAATCTGTGGGCAGAATGTGAGAAAATGCCACAGATGGCCCAGCACGCATCCGGGAAAGCGACAAGGTCTCTGGAGGACACTGTCTGACTTAGTGTCCCACCCAATTAGGCTGCCCACAGCCACACGTGTGCGGGGCCCTGCATCCCCACGTTCTTTTCCCACACTCCTCCCCCACACCTGGCCGGGGCCCTTCCACAAGACACCCACGCTCACACACATTTGCAGAGAACTGCAGGCGTGCCCACCCAAGGACTTGGACTCATCTCTTCTGTTTTTTACATGCACTTGGTGGAAACTGTAGTCATAGACGTACACACAATCTGTCACGAAAAATTGGCCGTCACAGCCCACACACGCCTGCATACACTCGGCACGTATGAGCATACGCGTCCACACCTCTCCTCGCCTGAGTCTCACAGGCTGAGACTGGGTGTCCTCCGATGGAGGTGGCATGCATGCAGGCACATACACGCTGCATGCCCACACCCACACACAAGCACACATGCATACACATACACACACAAACACACAGAGTTCTCACTGCAGCTGCACCGAGGGGCTCCAGATCCTGGAATTCTGCTCAGACCCAGAGCACTTTATTCAGATGGGGGACAGAGGAGGCTCTGGCATGGGATATCCTGGGACTCTGAGCTGGGAGACGGGGTGGGCTCTGCAAGGGGGCAAGTCTCAGGACAAGGGAGCTTTGGAGACTTGCAGGAATGAAGAGACCAGGGCAGCCGAAATGCTGCATGATTCAGACTCAGACTGGCCCGTACAACAGCCTCACACGTGTGCATGCACTTCGCAGACCCACAGGGCACAGTGTAAACACAAAACCTAAGGATACAGCATGAATCCACATGGTAGCCTCTGGAAGACATGCCGCAGCCCATTCTCTGCCACGGTCCCCAGAGGTGCCTGCCAAGCCTGCTCCCGGCAGCCTGTGGGCACAGCGTCCGTGAAGGACAGGGCCACATGTGGGCCACCTCCAGTGGCCATCTGTCGTATCTTCTGTCTGACACACATGGTCCAAGTCCATGCCCACTACCCCATCACCCCAAGAAAACCTCAACTTCCAAATGATCTGCTCACACATTGTGGGGAGGAAACATAGAGAACTCATTCCCAGTTCATCAGGATTTTATTTTAAAGAAAAGAAAACCACAGGTCTCCCATTCTCTGATGAACTTCTTGCCATTGCTTAGCCTTTGCTCGTGTGTTTGTGTGTGTGTGTGTGTGTGTGTGTGTGTGTGTGTGTTCCCTTAATTCAGCTGAGCAGGGCCGCCTTCTCTACCAAGTGTGTTCCCCTGGACTGACAGAAGTCCAGCAGCCTGCAGCAGGCTTGCATGAACGGCAGAGGAAGGACTGGATGTGCACAAAGCTTGTCCCTCGTTCTGAGCTGCACAGGGAGGTAGCCTGAGCATCAGCCTTCAGGAGAGACTCTAGCCGTAGATTTTCCCCTCTCATCTCCTTCCTTTCAAGTGGCCACTTCTGAGAGGCAGCCTCTTCTGCACCCAGGCCTCCCCTTCCTACAGGAGAGCTGTCCCAGCCAGTGCCTGGGGGTGGTAGCTCTTGGAAGGCCTGCTCAAAATTTCTCCAGGTCCTGCCTTTAGTCTTGCTCAGATGAACAGAAATTTGGCCAGGATCCTACAGGTTGACGCAGAAGGGAGATTGCAGAGGGAGGGCTCTCAGCAGATGCCTTCTGTTTTTCTGTTGATTTCTAACGAGGATTTAGCCTCGGCCTTCCTGGGGACCCTGTGTCCCCTCCTCCCCTCCAAGCTGGGCCTTTGCCATCCCTCTCTTCAAATCCGCTGCTTTTACTTCCCCTGCTAACAAGTTCGGTGGCTAAATTGTGTCTATGGCCTTGTGGTTACTTAAGCCTTGTCATGAATGAGTGGTGTGAGTGTGTGCATCTGTGTGAGTGCGGGCGTCCACGTCTGAGTGTGTTTCTCCATGCGTGTCAGCATAGTTCTATATGTGTGTGTCTGTGAATGTGCGCTTGCGTGTGAATCCACATTTTGGGGTGTGTGCGTGCTTGTGTATACAGTATCCATATGAAAGTTTATATCTGAATGTGTTCCTGCGTGTGTCTGTGGGTACTTATTTGTGAGTCTATATTATATGTGTGTCCATGTGTATGTGTATCCGTGTAAGGGTGCTGTCTGTGTGAGTTGTCTCTGTGTGTGCATAAATGTGTACGTGTCTCTGTGTGTGTACGTTTTCAGATCCTCCACACCCGAGAGTGTGTAATGACTTAATAAAACATGAGCCAGTAATGATGTGAGGCTTCCGTTTCCCCATCTGCAAAATGGAGGAGATGCAAAAGGTGATCTTTTTATTTACTTCCACGGAGGGAGCATGCAGTCATGGTAATGTGGCAGGCTTGAGAACATGACACATTTGGGTGGACGTAACCTCGGTCGAGTTCATGCTCTCCCAACTTTCGGTTCCTTGGCATTCAAAGGGACACAGTGACATCTCTGATGAAATTTTGTCATGAGGATTTGATGAGATAAAAGAGTGAGAGCCTGTGTGTGTGTCACCTAGTAGGTGCATTGTCTGTCCCCTGCCCGTCCATCCTCGGATCTGCATGTCCCTTGCGTCCTGTTTCTGAGAGTGAGCAGGAGGGTCAGAGTTGCCGAGTGGTCCGATGGAGGCACTGGCCCTTAATGCATGGCAAGGACCCTGGACATTTTAGCTTCTATACTGCATTTTCCCTTCTTGTGTGAGCTTCACAACGGCGCTAAAAGATGGGTTGAGCTGGGGTCACCACAGTGACGGGAGAGGGGGAGAAAGCCAAGGATGGGAGTGAGGACGTGGGGTGACTGGGCCGCTTGGGGAACCAGAGGCAGGGTGGGGAAGGATGTCCGGCTCCTGGTCTCGGGAAGGATGTCTCGGGTGTCCGGCTCCGGGGTGCAGTGCATTCTTGGAATGCCAACTGCCTGTCCAGAGCCCTCAGCACTGACTGCTCCCGGGGGGCCCTGCGAAGGCCAAGCCTCCCTGGATGGTGAGACCCAAACTGGAGGAGCCCGTGCATGAGCCCCAGACACACAGGACCACCCGCTGAACAGGCACATGGAACTGACCTTCTGTGCAGGAATCAGAGGGGTGCTCCCTTAGAGGTTGGCTGGTCACCCTCAGAGCTGGCCCTGATGATCTGCAGAAAGCAGATTCTTCTCCCAAACAGGCGATGGTGTTGTGGACACCCCAAAAGCCAGATTCGTTCTCCTTATCATGCCCCTTATTTACAGGATTTGACTCTTAGTGGTGCTTACTGGTTTTCTGAAATCCAAACCACTACAGAGCCATGTGCCTGGGCCTCAGGGAGTAGAGAAGACCACCTCCTTTCACTGGGCCCAGTCTCCCAGCGAGTGGCCTTGGAAGGGGCACAATCAGTTTCACATTTAACTTTGGGCAGACTTGTGAGGGGGGAAAAAATTCCCTATTTTGTAGATGAAGGTCACCCTTTGGCCGGGAACAGCCCAGCAGGCCAGGCCCCAGGAAGCTTCCTGTCTGGTCAGCCGTGACACTTCTGTCCCCATGCCCGCCTCTGTGCCTCGCCTGCACCCATCCTGAGCCTGAGCCATTCTGCCATGTCCTGGCAGCATTTGACCAGGTTGTAATTTTCCTTCATGATCCTTTTTCCATTTTTCTTTATGACAAAGGTATCAACGGTACCTGGTTTGCAAGAAGGATAAAAGGAGGTGCTATGTAAGAAAGTATTTCGCAATTAAAATACTATATAAATGGAAAGCATCCTATAATATACATAAAATATATACTTTAACACCTATGATAAGGTATATAAGGTGCTTGGCTTGACTTTAAATGACCAACACACTTTTGTGCAGAGCTCACACATGTGCAACATAACACAGGACTTGATTTGACATGTAATGTGCTTGGTAGTACGTCCTGTGATCTGTAGGACTTTGTAACATCTTATGACATATCATATTCCCAGCTCAGAGAAGAGTAGAATCAGAATCAGTCGACATTAGGCTATTTTGGCATTCGAAACACAAGCCCCAGATTTGTGATTTTAACAGCTGAAGCTGGGAGGAAAGAAACTAAAAATACTAGTGGGGAAGATATCTCCATCAACCGGCAATGTGGCCCACTGAGTGTGGGGGGATCCGTGGGAAGACAGAAACCCCAAGAATAGGTCTGGGGAGGGGGCCCCCGCAGGGAGAGGGGCCTCTCGGCGGGGAGCTAGAAGAGTTGGGCTTGGTAGGGGTTGTTTCTAGTATTTATGAAGCCAGCTGAGCAGCTACAGGGCTTGCGGTGGCCCCTGTGTCGGCTGATTAGCTGGAGATTATATTGATGATGTAATAAAAATTCACTTTGTCTATTAAGTTTCACCAGGACAATCAGGGAGAGATTAGATAAAAATCAGAGGAAATGAATAATAGGATGGAGGAGGAAAGCCACGAGTTTCACTCCCACCGTGGTCCCTGTCTGTCTCCCTGCCCCCCACAAGAAGCATAACCAAGAAGCCCTGCCCCAGCACCCAGGCAAAGCTGTGCTGGAAACTTCCCCTGAGCTGGGTTGCTCCCTGGAAGAGACGTGGCATTCCAGAGAGGACGTTGGTTTAAGTTTATGGACCATGTTCGATATTTGATTAAACCTCTGGTGTGGCAGCCTCTGTGATCCGCTGGCCCTGCTGGGAAACCGGCAAAGTGACCAGCCCCTCAGCTGCCTGGGTCCCTCTGGTGGAGTTCCACTTGGGCAACCGCACTCCAGGCCAGACGGGCCTATGTAGCCAGGGGCCTCCCTGCCCCACAGTTTCCCTCCAGCCTGGCCTGTGCTGGAAATTCCCTCAATTAGAAATGTTTCTTTGGGTTAAGGCCTGGGCTCTCAAAGGTCCCTGTTAAAAGGCACGTGGCAACAGAGATGGTAACACATTAATGTACATTAGCCGCCAGGGACCCATCTGCCCAGTTTGATTTGTCAGATCAGCAAGGGGCAGGACTTTAAAAGGATGGGAAAAGGAGGCCCACTTTTGGTTGGGGAACGTAGCCTGAGAGCCCCAGGTTTGGTGACCTGGGGCTTGGGCTTGGGGCATGGATGTGGAGGGGGAGTTATGTAAAGGCTGGATGACCGGGAGCTGGAAGGGCATTGGAAGACCACCACCAGTGACTTCCACATCCCTGCAGGGAGCTGATGGTCAGTCGCTCCCTCTCTATGACTGAACCCTGTTCTGTTTTTCCCTGAGAAATCCCTGGGGTCAAGAAGATGCCAGAGAGGGAGGTCTGTGGAAGGCCTAGAAGAGGAGATTCTCGCTCCCCTAAAGAGCTAGCCCTAAAGGCCACACTTCATCCATGACTGCTCCTCTGGACTGGGTTTTTATTTTGGAGGCGAGAGAGGTCCCCCATTGCTCCCCTGCAGTAAATGGGCTGCCCAGGTGTGTTATCTACACTGGAAGCAGTTCTTCCCGGGGCCTGCCAAGATTCCTCCAGTTGCAAGACCAGTGTCACCCCAGGAAACTGTCCCCTGGCTTCAGCCCCACTGCTTGGCTGCTATCCAGCCACTCCTGATCTGGGGGCCAGAGCAGAAAAAGGGCAGAGGGTGTGGGAAGATTCCAGTCCCCAGAACCCCACAGTGTATTGTTTGGGATGTCTGAGTGAGTCTGTGGGGACAATCTGGATGCCTGCCTCGGTGACAGGGAACATGGCCACGGGTTTAAATATTCAATGAGGAATTTCTCAGCCCAAGTGGGCTGCGTTGGGACAGCTGAAGGACACTGCAGCCCCAAAGCAGGTGAGGACAATCCTGGCAGGGTTGTGTGTCACTGACTTCCTAAGGAAGTACCTGCAACCCACCTACCCACTCCTGACCGATTCTCCCTCAGCCAGGCTGGCGGTTCGTGCAAATTTATTCAAAACGAGAAACTCCTTTGTCCAACAACCTGAGAATGAGACTTCATTGCAGTGGGACAAAAACAAAACATAATGGAATGAAGCAAAACAAAACACCCTGACCTGTCAGCTCTCCAGTCTCCCAGCTCTGTCTTGTTCCATCAGCCAGCCCGGGCTCCGACTGACTGTCCTCTACCTGGGAACCTGGTGCCAAGCCCTGGAGTGCCCCTCCCGATTACTCATCTTTTGGGGGTTTCGACTTTCCCCACAAAAGACATTTGCACCGGGCAGTTTTATGTTTGTGGGGTAGCCACTATCTATCAAATTCCAAGTTGTTTTGTGGCAGTGAGGTTGTGTTCCCCACTTTCAGAGGACATAGCCTGATACTCAGGGCACCTGAGTTGAACATAAATCTGTACTTCCTTGAGGGAGGCCTGCGTCTCCCCCATCAGACCTAGGGGTTTCCTGGTGGGGGGACACCCTCATTATCTGCAATCCCTCACCTCCTCCCTGCTCTGCAGAAGCCTGCCTGCACCCTGGAGGTGAGTGTGAAGGCGACAGACCTGGGACAAACTGGGTCGGTGACACCCCCTCCCCCACTCTGGCCCCAGCAGGCCCCGCCTCCTGCCCCTGCTGGTCTGCGGGGATGCTCTCCTCCTAGCTGTGTGGTCTCTGCTGCCGACCAGCCTTCTTAATCACTGGCTTAGCCCAGACAAGGTCAGAACATTCAGAGAGGATGTTTTGCCGAGAAACTTGAGAAACTCAGGGAGAAACAAACCAAGGTCCTGGTGGTGGCACAAGGAGCAGACAGGGGTCTGGAACCTGAGGGTGCAGGAACCTAACTCCCCGCTGGGATGGTGCAGTCTGCCTGTTTGGCCCTTCCTGCGGGGCTTCCCACCTGTCTGGGCAGGGCCTCCCGGAGAAAGTGTGCTCTCTGCAGCGAGATTTCTTCTCTAAGGACTGGACTGTCATTGTGAGCCCAGCGAAGTGATGTTTTTCCTGCAGAGACATCACCCTTCAACTTACAGCTCCTCTCTCCTCCCCAGAGGACCCTCTCAGGTGCCGGGTTCCAGGCCAAAACTTTATTCCTCATTCCAGGGGAGTTCTAAGCTTGCCCCACAGAACTGCAACCGAATTTACTCTAAAAAAAAAAAAAAAAAAATCAAATCCTTTGCTTATTGAAAGAGTCAAAATGACAGCACAGAGGAAGGTCTTATTTTTCGATTAAAAAGATTTTTAAAAATTGGAGAAGAAAATGAAGGCTGAGCACAAGCCAGCGGTGACTGTCCTACTCTGTGTCTCTCTCGCTCCGATGCTGAATGGGTGGCGGATGTGCCCATGGATCACTGATCAGTGGGTCCACCCCGCAGGCCCATCCATTTCATCAGGCACCGCGCGGGTCTGTGCGTCTTGTGGGGACATTTGGAGACTCCTTTGCGGAAGCTGAGGAACACAGCTATTTGGAGTTGGACTCACGTCAGACCCTAAGAATGCAAAAGATTCTGGTGCTTTGCTGATAAGCTCCCAACATATGGAATTAAGAATAAAAACCATACTAAACCATAGACTCTAATTATTCTTTTTTTGCAATGAAACAAGACTCACGTGGTACAGAAACTACAACACTTTCTGGATTTTCTGATTCTCCCTATCTCCTTTTGCGTGTCCCCGTTTTGCTAGTGTCCCAGGCTCAGACCTGACCTGCCAAGTGAGGGAAATGACCCCGGGTCCGGAGTCACCCACCCGTGCAGGGAGCTGCGGACCCTCGGCGGGGTGAGGAGCGGGGTGCGGGGGAGGTTTGGTGCGTAGCTCCTGGGATAGGGCGGGGCCTGGGCTGCGGCAGGAGCCGGGCGCTTGGGTCTGGGGGACCGCGGCGTGTGCTCGAGTAGTTCTTCGTCTCACCGTCAGAGGGCAGGCGACAGCTGGAGGAGAGAGGAGCCCATCCTCCCCCCACGCACAGTGTGGGGACTTCCTCCCCAGTGTATGAGAAGGGTGCAAAGAAGCGGCCTAGCTTCTGGACTCGCCGCTGGTCTCCCTAGAGCCACCTAGACCCAGGCCCTGTGGTCGAGGAGGGGACAGGGCGCTGCGGGCAGAGGACTTAACTCTGCCGCCCGCTCCCCGTAAACCCTCTGTGGCCCCGCTCAGCCTTGGTGGAGATGGGAGCCAGTCCGCCGACCTGGGAAACCGTCTAGGGTGCGACTCAGTTAAGAATAATGGGCTGTGCGCCCTAACGATGGAGCGGCAGTGACCCGCAAGCCTCTTGGTCCCGCGGGTTGGATGTGAGCTCCTGGACAAGACTCTAACCGCACAGACGCCAGGAAACCCACTTGCCCTTTGGCGGCACTGGGTGGGTGGGGGGTGGGAGGCTCGGATAAGGCGGGTCCACTGTGACTCGAGTGCTTTCTTGTGGGAGGGGAAACATCCTGCCTCAAGCGGCCCCAGCTCCGGTCCCAGCCTCTGCGCCATTCCCTCGCCCGGCTTCACAGTCAAAGGCAGCCCCCGCCCCCCACCTTAGCAGCCCCTTTCTTATTCATCATCACGCCCACCACGGGGCCTGGACTCTAAGGCAGGCTCCCTTTCAGTTGCCTTGACGACTCTGGAAACAGAGAAAAGGAAGGATCAAAAAGCCTACTGGGCCTTTGGCTGTCGCTGGAGACACTTCTGCGGCCTGCTCTCGTCCCTTTCCGAGACACCGGGATTCTCTCCTTTTAGTTTCTTCCTCAGCACACCCTTCCAGGTGTTCCCATCCTGTGCCGGACTCCGGGGTCCGGTGGGCAAGCGGAGAGAGGGTCAGGCCTGGCTCAAGAGAAGGCTAAGGCCAAGGAAGCACGACCTCCTCCCTTTCCTTCTCACTCACTGGGACTGGAGGCAAGCCTTGGTGGGGAATGGCTTGCTAAGGTCCAGGACATTTCCACTCCACCAGCAATGCTGGCGGGCAGCACCCTGAGTCCCTGGCTCTGCTGATCCCAAGAACTTAATCACAGTGATTGATCTGATCGGGTGCCTTTCCTCCTGGGACGCCCAGACTGCAGAGTGCACACTGGAGCTCCCAGGGCCAGCATCCCCCCAACAGAGATGGGGACTGGGCTTCAGGCTCTCACCACCCCCTCAGAGAGAGACCTCATCACATAGCAGGGGCAAGGATGCTCTGTGCACCTCATCCGGTGAGACCATGCCAAGTCAAGTATTGATTTGACAGAAAGATATGGATATGCTGGATGGATAATGGTTTGGGGATCCTATTTCTTTCTTTTCCTGTTCAGAGAACACCTCTCCTCCGCCCCACCCCGCTGAAGAGCAAAGGCCGGATGAGGGAGAGTTTCTCATGGGTCACCCAGGGACACCTCTGTTCCCCCCCGGTCTCCTTCCAGGAGTTCAAAACCATGAAGCCTCTGGGAGGTCCCCCTCTCCCACCGTGGCAAGCAGGCCCTACATCTTCGCCTCTCTGTATATTCTTAGAACCAGTCAATATGATTAATTTTACATGGGCATAATTTCCTGCTATCACTGTGGAGTCCTCCCGGCCTATCCCATCAACAGAGACATGATACAGTTTCTGGTTATATTGGTCAACCAAGATATTGATATTATTAATAATGGATATCTATATGCTGACCTTTGTCCACACAACTGAATCACTCTGGGCTGGCTGTCACAATTCTTTAAGAGGTATTGATAAGCCCATTACTGGAAGGGCATGTACAGTCTAAGGTGTGTGTTTCCAACTCACCTTCAAGCATCTCCTGTGAAAATCTACCCCTGCTGGATGAGCTGGTGTGGGTACCAAGGTTTGCGGCATGCAAAAGAACGTGTGTGAGCATGTGTTTGGGTGGTGAGTGAATGTGTGTGTGTGAGCGAGTGTGTTCATGTGTATGTACGTGTGCATGTGTGTGTATGTGTGTGTGAGTCTGTCTTGAACACCGTCCCTTTCAGAGCTGATCAAATAGTCAATTAGAGCATTATAGGGAGGTAGCAGAATCAGAGAGTTCCTACAAATACACTGTGATGTAGTGTTTGATCTCTGGATGCCTCTTGTCTCCTAGGACTTGCGAGAGGAGGCTTGGCTTTATAAGGATATTATTAGGTTGATGCCTTGTTCTCTCAATTTACCTGCCAGGCAAGAGACAGCACTCACTGAGAACAGTCTGGTCAGAACCAGCCACTGGAAGGTGTGCTGAAGGCCATGCTGCAGGCTTGACTTTGGGCATACGTGACTCCCAGCCTCAGTCTCTTTGTCTGTGCAGTGGCAGCAATGAATTCAGCTTGGCTTTCTTAAGACCGGAGTGGGAAGGTTGAGTTAGCTCAGCCTCTCAATCTTCTGCAACAAAATTCTTAATCATATGGATACTTGACATGCCACCAGGCCTTGTTTATTACATGGTGACATGCACCCGGTTACTTATGAGAAGGAATTGGGTTTGTGTAGGGCTTAGTAGAAGGTTTTATTTTTATTTTTGAGTTGGAGGTCCCACTCTGTCACCCAGGCTGGATTGCAGTGGCCCAACCACAGCTCACCATGACCTTAAACTCCTGGGCTCAGGTGATCCTTCTGCCTCAGCCTCCCAAGTAGCTGGGGCTATAGACATATGCCAGTGTACTTGGCTAATTGAAAAAAAAATTTTACAGACAAGGTCCCACTATATTGCCTAGGATGGTCTTAAACTTCTGGGCTCAAGTAGTCCTCCCACCTTGGACTCTCAAAGTGCTGGGATTACAGCCACTGCACTCGACAGATAAGGTGTGCTTAGTGTGCTCATGAATGTGTGTGTGTACATTCATTGCTGTGTCTCTGTGGCTACTGTCGTGTCTACCTGCATGGACAGTGGTGTCAGGGTCAGCATCTATCAACTTGGTCTACAGTGATCCTATCTTGTTTGAACCCAGACACTGTCACTTGTCAGGGGTGCCACCTCACTCATCCCTGCACAGGGAAGCCAGCTAGCTGGAGAGATCCTTTGGATCCTCAGACATAGTGTATGAATAAACCAGACATGGATTAATTAGGTGTGACTGCATCATTAAATTAGAATAATGAACAAACAGCCACGTATGGCATTCAGATCTGCCTAGAATCACTCCAAGGATTGCTTTCAAGTAAGTCACCTGTCAGTTTGTAGGTTTTGGGGACTCTAGAGAGTGAGGTTCCTGTCCCATCTTAAGGAGTGGTTTCTTTAGGCGCTACCTACCCCAGGTGAGGACTGTCCTTCAGTGGGCACCAAGACAACACAATGGAATCCAAGCAATGACTTGGTTCAATACAGCATCATCTATGCACGCTTCAGCTGCGAGCATTTCTCAGTGTGAAATACGACAGTAGCACAGGTGCTTGAGAGACGGGAGAGAGAAGTTAAGAGGTGTGGGCAGCGGATGTGAAATGTATCGATCCCGCAATATTTATGTGATGTGCACATAGTTGCTTGTGCTTGTGCATATGCACACAGTCGTGCGCACGCGCATACACACACGCATACACACACATACACACACACACACACACACACACACACACACACACACACACACACATCCCTTTTGCGTTTCCATGAACTCTTTTTTCTTCTACCAACACTTCCCATTTCAGTCAGATAGATTCAAAGGTGAACCAAATCCCAGTTGTGTAATTTTAGGAACAGCTGCAGAACAGCAGCAGCCCCTTGCTCTTGGCGGACAACACCTCTCACAATCCTGGTCCTAGGACACAGCGGCTGTGCAGAAAGAACTGTTTGTCTTGAACAAAGAGGAGGAAGTCAACAGCTAGGAGGAAAGAAAATGGGAAGCAGTTTGCCTCACTGGAGAGCTGTGGGATAGCCTAATGCATCGGGGCTTTGTTTGTGAGATCTGTTAAGTATCTAGAAACCTTTGATCTGTAGCCGCTCTTAACAAAGGTGATAATTAATTAAAGCAGAATGTATTGCAATAAAGTAACATCGCGGTCAGTTTATGCGCTGTCCAGCACCAGCCTTCGGAAGTCTCTGTCAATTAAACTCTTGTTGGAGGCCAGTGCATTGTCAATTTTCCCCCTGAGTTTGATCAATATTTTTTGGCTGTTCTGTCCTCACAGAACCAGAACCACGTCTGTCTCCATGAGGGCACCCGTGTATTTACATCTTGCAGAGGGCCACGGAGGATTTGTTCCTGAGCTGAGCTGCTGGGAATCACTCTGTTCAAGAGCCTCAGAGAGCTCAGGCTGGAGAGGAGATGCAAGGACGGATAAGAGAAACTAATGTCGGGGGAGTAGGAGGGGGGACGCCTTGCAAACGAATGGTCCTGAAAACATCCCCTTACGTTCTTGAGGGACTCATAAATCAGGGCAGTTACTCCTGGGCTTCCTAGCTGGCTTCCTTGTTGGTTCCTGTGGGCACAACTGTGGTCTGGGTTTTAGATGCACCTGGGGGCCACAGGGACCTTGATGGGTGAAGACAGAGGAAGCTCTTAAGGCCAGTACATCAACTCTGGAAATTTCTCTGCCACCTTTTCTACCCCTGTAAGTTGTTTTTCTGCCCTGGCACCTTTAACTTCCTTGTGTTGCCAAGTAGAACACTTTGGGGTTTGGGTGGGGATCTTAAAGGGCAAAAAGAAGATGGAAAAGAGGGAGAGGAAGGAGGACATATGATAAAAAAGGCTATGACTAAATTAGGGGAGGGGGAGCTCTGCTCTGCCCCCCCCCCCAGTCTGTTTGGGGAGGACTGGATGCGTCCTGAGATTCTTGGAGAGGCTCTGTATTCAGAAGCCTGCAGGAAAAGCAGAGGTAAGGTGGGGGTGAATTCGCTTCTCTTGTGATAGAGAACCCAAAAGGAGGGCAGCTGGATCTCAGCCACACCCTGTTTGCATTTGGAGAAAATGCAGCATTCTACTTAGAGGGCCTGGCTCTACTAAGTTGGTCAAGTCATGTGTATGTGTGAGCGCGTGTGTGTGTACATGTGAGAAAATGCTACAAGAGGGAAGTAGGCTGGGGTGCCAAGGGGGCAGTGAGTAGGATAGAAAATGCAGTGGGTGGAGGGAATTATCCCTGGTTGGTCACTCAGATCCCAGATGGAGGATCATTTCTGAAATGAGTCAGTGGGAGAGCAGGAGCAGGCCAGCCTCCAAAGGGTGACAGGCAGGGAATGATGAAGAGACCCTCTCCCAAACTCGGACTTCTGGATGGGGCGATCAGGCAGATGATAAAAGAGAACACAGCTCCACACTGGAACTTGGATCATTGACAAATCGAGCCACGAGTTCAGAGGTGGATCAGGCATGTATGACTAGGACAGTGTCATTCTCTCCAGATTCTCTCCTTTTCTCCATCATCCCCTCCCCGATCCTGCACATAGCCTTGCAAGATGAAACTGCCCCACCATTGTCTCCACGTCACTGTCACTTGCATTTGTCATCTCTTCCCTGTGCGTGTGCGTGCACACACATGCTCACTCCATCACCCACACAGCAACATCTTCCCTTCTCCCACCCTCTGGAATCCACAGACACACAGGCTTTCACCCCCTCCAGCTCTTTCCTCTGCATTTCACATGGGATTTCCCTTCCAAGTTCAGGAACTGCTGCGGTTTCAGCCACTGTCAACCAGCACTCCCAGTTTCTAGCTGGCATTCTGACCCTTCAACTTGTGGTTTTCCTTTTTTTTTCCTGCCTGCAACATTGGGCCTTATTCTCCCTGTCCTCTGTAGCCTGTCCACCTTAAATCCTCTCCAGTTGAGGTCCCTCCAGGGTCAGTTTGAAAACTAACCCTCTTCTGAAGACATGGAAGATGTGAGCTCTGGACAGAACCAAAGTTGAGACCGACTCTTTTATCAAGCAAGGAGGTGGTGTCATAGGTATCTTCCCAGGCATCTCTCAGAAGTCCTTCCCCCATGCTAGAACAGGTACTATAATAATGAGGATGACGATGCTAATAATATTGGTGATGATGGCCCGGTTCAAGTTGCGGGACTGTAGTAGGATCACTGAGCAGCAAGATGTCCCTGAAAACCAGCTCTTCAGTAGAACTCTGGGAGCTTCACTATACTGCTGTGTGTGTGTGGAGGGGTCAGGTAGGGGGCAGGGGGAGGGGTAGGAGGCATATTAATGGGATGCATTTTTGCAATTATTTTCCTCTGGGCTATTTTTGAGCTATGATTTAATTAAAAGTTTTAAAAAAATTTTGTTGTGTTTTTGAGAACCCACAAACATCCAGCCAACTGGTCAGGTGATGGAGGGAGTGAAAGTCTGCCAAAGGGGTTTTTCAACCCAATCTAGAATTCCCATTAAAGGTGTGTGTGTGTGTGTGTGTGTGTGTGTGTTGGGGGGGTGTTAAAATCTCCCTGTTGAATTGCAGTAAAATCTAGGCCAGCCCTGGTTTCCATATGTGTGGGATGTGCTTAGTCATGCTTGCATATGGAAACATATACGTGCACATGTGCAGGTTAATTTATCTCTCTCTGTGTGTGTTAATTCTGAGCAAGTCTGCTTAAAAGATAAATGAAATCATGCATAAGCAGCAAATAACTACCGGTCCCTTAAATAAACCAATAATTTCCCAATAATTTCTTCTTTGCTCTTAAATAGGACACATATCAACATCTGGAATCTGGAGTTTTTAAAAAGGTGACTGTTGTTTTGATAAGCTTTAGTGTTGTAATGATTGCTACAGCTCATTTTCTTTGGTGAAACTTGTTTTTTAAAATGCTTTTCTTGTTTTCTTATTATGCTATTTTGTTTCTCCTGTATCTGACAAGGCAAATGTTTCTTTTAAAAACTGTAGGTGTGTACCCAGCCACTCTGTCAGTCGCTTTCCCTGGACAGAAGTGAATTTTTATTTTTCAAAGTAATTTTTTAAAAAGTTCATCTTAATTGAGCTGATGTCCATGCTGATACTTCAGCTGCACTGTCTCTTAGACTCATTTGAAAATGGAAACCAGATAGAGCCTCACGGTTTTAATTTACCTATTTACAGGGAGAAAGAAATAAAATAAAAACGAGCCATCTCGGCTAAAGTCAAGTGGTGGAAGTTCGATGTTCTGAGAACTGTAAAATCTTGAACACAAATACAAGACATAATTTTACGAAGAGGATCACAAATTATCAAAACATATTCACAACACTGGCCCTTCCTTTTTCTTGCAGCTACACCCCCAAATCAAAGGGCTTCAAACATTTGCTACTCGGGTACAGTTGAAATGGGAAGCTGTGCATCTAGTGGTGAGCATATTTTAACATGATACATTCTCCAGAGCTAAATCCACAGAAGGTTCTGTGACTCTCCCCACCCTCCTTCTAGATGAGGTGGAAAAGTATGAGGGTCAAAACCCCTGCAGCGATGGCTGTTCGGTTGAGAGCCCCCCAGGCTGCCAGCAGAGTACGTTTTCATGCAGTGGGGAAAGAAATCTCAAAGCAGAGTGGTTACCCGGGCACAGATCTGTTCTGACTGGATAACAAGAGAGACTACAATGTGGACTTGGCTGTTTAGATTAAAATGCATCACAGGCTCTGGGAACAAGCACACATCAGTAGTAAAGGCTGTTTAAACCTTTGGGGACAGCCTTATGTTTAGATTACATTAATTCATAAATATTATACTAAATACCACTTAAATTGGACTTAAATGACTTCAAAGATAATGCATTGTAATATGGCTATCCAGAGAGCACTAGTCTTTATGTCTCCCAGTAACTCAGTCTTTGCTGCCTCCTATCCTGCTAGACAGGACCAAAGTTATGAATGGATTGCTGGCTTGTTCATGTGTGATCCACTGGCTGTATGTGCATGTGAGCAGGCATGGGTGTGTATGTGTGTGTGTGTGTGTGTGTGTGTGTGTGTGTGTGTCAGCAGCATCCCAGTGGCTCTGATGACATGTGAGGTTCCTGGGTCCTAGGAAATATTGGCAAGGATCACAACATCACATCAAGCACAAATGTCAGAAAAAGAAGGCCTCAGACCCAGGAACTGTGAAAGGATTAGGACATGGACACCAGTCCAGCGCAAGGCCCAGGTATGGGAGGACCCTCAGAGCTTCTACTCCTAAGCCTCCTCCTAGAGTTTTTCCCGAGGCACTCAGCTCTCACCCTCGAACCCCTGGGGACATTCCAATCCTCCCATCTTTCTCTCTAAACCTGACTTCTCCCTCTGGGGTCCCAGCTGTGGCCCCTCCTGGGTCTCTCAGCTGATGCTCTAATTCTGACTCTCCCAACCTCCTAGAAAGGGTGTGAGAAAGCCAGCAAATCCAGGTGGATGATGGGGAGTGAGGATCCTCCTCACTTGTCTTAAATTTACACATGCCATTTCTTGTAAACTTACCATGCCTCCAGACCTGGGCTAAGCCCTTTCCAAGTCCAACTGCATTGTTTCCTCTAACATAACCATAGGGATTGCGGCATTGCTTTTAGCACCATCTTGTTATGAGACTGGTCGGGTTTCCTTTTCCTGAGACACAGAGTAGGAGTGACAGAGTCCAGGTTCACACCTGGTCTATGCAAA